>NC_092335.1:441441363-441747954 GCF_046630445.1 Rutidosis leptorrhynchoides | reverse complement strand
GAAACATGTCTAGCTAATCTGGAACGAATGCTTATTAGATGCGAACAATCAAATCTAGTTCTTAATTGGGAGAAATGCCATTTTATGGTTAAAGAAGGCATCGTTCTTGGACATAAAATTTCAAAAGAAGGAATTGAAGTGGATAGAGCTAAAGTAGATGTAATTGCTAAACTTCCACATCCCACCAATGTTAGAGGAGTTAGGAGTTTTCTAGGGCATGCCGGTTTTTACCGACGTTTCATAAAAGACTTTTCTAAAATTGACACTCCTATGAATAAACTCCTAGAAAAAGATGCTCCATTCATCTTTTCAGATGAATGCATCAAATCTTTTAATATTCTTAAAGAGAAACTCACTAATGCGCCGATCATGATAACACCAAATTGGAATCTACCGTTTGAACTAATGTGCGATGCAAGTGATTTTGCAATGGGAGCCGTTTTAGGACAAAGGATTGAAAAACGATTTTAACCTATATATTATGCTAGTAAGACGTTACAAAGAGCAAAACAAATTATACAACTACTGAAAAAGAACTCCTTGCTATTGTCTTTGCTTTTGACAAATTTCGATCATATCTCGTTCTAGCTAAAACGGTGGTCTATACCGACCATTCTGCTCTTAGATACCTATTTTCGAAACAAGATGCTAAACCAAGATTAATCCGTTGGATCTTACTCTTACAAGAGTTCGATATTGAAATCCGAGATAAAAGAGGAGCAGAAAATCTCGCCGCTGATCATCTTTCTCGTCTTGAAAATCCTGAATTAGAAGTTCTAAATAAATCGGCCATACAAGACAACTTTCCTGATGAATATCTATTGAAGATAGATTATAATGAAATTCCATGGTTTGCAGACTATGCAAACTACTTAGTATGTGAATTCCTTGAAAAAGGATTATCGTACCAAAAACGAAAGAAATTCTTTAGTGATATAAAACACTATTTTTGGGAAGATCCACATCTATTTAAAAGTTGTCCAGATGGAATAATACGTCGATGTGTATTCGGAGATGAAGCTAGTAAAATTTTAAACCATTGTCACACAGGACCAACAGGAGGGCATTATGGGCCTCAACTAACAGCAAGAAAAGTTTATGAAGCTGGATTCTATTGGCCTACAATTTACAAAGACGCACACCTTCTTTGCAAATCCTGTGATGCATGTCAAAGGGCCGGAAAAATAAGTCAACGTGATGAAATGCCACAAAATGTCATTCAAGTATGTGAAGTATTTCACATTCGGGGTATTGACTTTATGGGTCCATTTCCAAAATTTCATAATAATCTCTACATTCTCGTTGCCATTGATTATGTATCTAAATGGGCGGAAGCACAAGCTCTCCCAACTAATGATGCATGAGTTGTAGTCAACTTTTTAAAACGTCTTTTTGCAAGGTTTGGAACACCGAAAGCTTTAATAAGTGATCGGGGTACTCATTTCTGTAATAATCAACTTGAGAAAGTTCTTAAAAGATATGGAGTAATTCATAAAATCTCCACTGCTTATCATCCACAAATAAGTGGACAAGTTGAAAATACCAAACGAGCTTTAAAACGTATTCTAGAGAAAACCGTAGGATCAAATCCGAAGGAATGGTCCATTAAATTGGAGGATGCACTCTGGGCTTTTAGAACAGCCTATAAAACTCCAATTGGAACCATACCTTTTAGACTCGTTTACGGAAAAGCATGTCATCTTCCAGTAGAAATTGAACACAAAGCATTTTGGGCTTTGAAGACATGTAATCTTGATTTACATGAAGATGGACGTCTACGATTAAGTCAACTAAACGAATTAGAAGAATTAAGACATGAAGCATACGAAAATTCGTTAATCTATAAAGAAAGAACGAAGAAATGGCATGATAAAAGAATCAGAAGTTTAAAAGAATTTAAAGAAGGAGACAGAGTTCTTCTTTTCAATTCACGATTCAAGCTATTTCCTGGAAAATTGAAATCAAGATGGTCTGGACCATTCATAGTCAAAAGAGTTTTCCCATACGAAACAGTAGAATTAATAAATTCAAATGGGATTGAATTTAAAGTTAATGGTCACAGAGTTAAACACTACATAGATAGTCCGATGGAATTCGACAATGAAGTTAATCATAATTTCGATACCACAGCTAACTAATTGTGGGGAGAATCAAGTCTTTAAAGGATAATATGTATTTCTGTTAGAGTTAGATTTTCTGTTTTCGTGTAGTTCTCGAAAATGGAACCCGAATGGTCTTTCCCTAGCAGACCCTAAAGAACTAGTCTTCTCCCCCCATTCTGAATTTTTATTTTTTTTAGGAAATGAAGACTGCCTGTGAACTAAACCATGGTCTAATGCTACACGCTTTGATCACTAAAAGTAATAATGACACACTACCGAGTGAAATAGTATCAGTAATCAGAGAAAGATTGGACGGAGTAAGAAAAGAATCCAGATGCGAAGATAATAAGTTACAATTTGGTAAAGGAAAATCAAAATCCGCAGCGAAAAGAAGAGCACGATACCTAGAAAGATGTCACAAATGCGGAAAATGGTCACATGGAGGTAAATGTTCAAATAATCAAACCTATTCAAATACCGAATTTGTTACTTTATGCAGAGACGGACCGTTCATATGTTTAGAAGAAAAAACACTGAATGCTCGAGGTTACGCCTATGTAGCCATGGAAAACCAATTAAATCGACTATCTTATGAATGAGATAGATCGTATAACTAAGAATACTATCTCACAGGTAAGTCTGTACAGTTTTATGTTTTTATTTTTATTTTTATTTTTAACCTTTTGATAATAAACGCTAATTTGTTCGCTATAAAGTATTAAATTGGTATTGAATAAAATTAGGTTTGGCGACCGAAATTATTGATATCATACAAAAATTTATTACATCACTGCGAAATTTAACGTTTATTCTTAAGGTATAAATATCTTTAATCAATCAACCCAAAATATTTCAAAAATTCGTCATGAGTTAAATTAGGTTATGGAACCGAAATTACTTTACCGAAAAGAGGGGCGCATATTTTTGATAATATTTGATTGATTAAAGTGGGATAAAAAGCCAAAAAGATTTTTAATTTTATTTTTACCATTTTAAAATTAATATATAAATCTTAAATTAATATTGTGAACTCTGTAAAATCAATATATTTAAGTTTGTCAATATTTGAAAAATTAATATTTTTAATATAAGTTTGTATGTATAAAAACAAAAATATAATATAAAGTTTGGTGTGAATTTTTAATATTATGCATTTTTAATTAAGTTTGGTGTAAATTTTTAATTTTATGCATTTTTAAATTTAAGTTGGTGTGAATTTAAAAACAAAAATTTACTTTATTTCGTTAAGTTAAAAATATGATTTTTAAAATTCGTCGTAAGTTGAAGACTAGGTCTTTGAACCGAAATTGCTTTATCCGAGGGAGGGACGAGAACTTTTATTATCATTATTTTTAATCTTATTGAATTAAAGTATGCCAAAAACATTAAAAAACACCCAAAAATCTTAGCTTTTAAAACAATCACTACAAAAAGACAAATTTTAAAATTTTATCGAAGGACGGACTAGGACATCGATCCGAAACGACCTCGTCCTAAATAACAAGGGAAACAAAATTTAAAAATTAATTACTTAATTGTTTTAATTAGTATAAGATGTTTAAAAGAAATACAAACTCCGCGACTCGCGGAGTTTGAAGGGTCAAACACCGCGACTCGCGGAGGGACCAAAACCCAGAAAAAAATAAAAACGTAAACTGATCAGTCCACACACCACACCACAAAAATACTGCGAAATAAAACCCGAAAAAACCCGAGAAAACACTCCCAAATTCACAATTTTTCACCGTTAATCATCAAATCTTTTACTAAAATCATGTTAAGAAGGATGCTATCAAGGAATTACTCAAGAAAAATGGTAAATTTCTACACCTAAACACCATTTAATCCGAAAATTGGTGTTCTTGAGCAATTTTATACCCAATTCAATTTTCATGCTTTTTAGTGTAATTATGCTTAAATTGCTTATGTATTATGCTTGTATAACCTAGATTGATGCTATTTAACATGGTTAGAAGCCTTAAACTTCAAATTTTGAGTAATCTAGGGTTTGTGTTCTTGAGCAATTTGGAGCTTTTTGATATAAACAGGTTATGGCCGATTTTTGTCATGAATTGTTGCAAAATTAAGTAGTGTAACATGTTTAGGTAGTTAAATGATCCAAACTTTGAGCCTAAACATGATTTTAAGAATTAAAGTGGACTTTTTCAAGTCTAAAATTCATGAACTTGATTTTTGAGAGATAATGCCATTTGAAACTTGTTTAATTGCTAGTGATGATTATTTTGACATGTTATTTGAGTTGAATGCTTATGAATTTGGCGAACATTTTCTTATATGCTTATTGGAAAAAGTGTAGATTTGATGAAAATATGAAAATGAGCTTAAGTTTGATATAAATTAAACATGCCATTGTAATTATTTTGATTGATGATTTTGCTGACACTAATGCATATTTGGATGCACAAAAATTGTGTTTGATGTGTTTTGCAGACTGAAAGGGGTGAATCTTCATCCCAAGCTCGCAATGCTCCTGCTGAGAATGCGGAACAACAGGAGGTGGATAACTACTATAAACAAGATATACCTCATCCAGTCATGACATTTTCTGATATGCACTTGGAAGATTTGCACCCGAACCTGAGATTTGACAGACTTTGAATAGATTATCCAAAATACCAAAGGGGCTTGCATACTCTTCATTCTAAAGTTGTTGAAGTACCTAGGGTCATAGAATGGGGACCATTAGAAGCTGTAGAATTGGCCGGGCCAATTAGGGAATTACTTGCACAGAGGTATGGTAATTCTACTTTTAACGATTGGGTACGGTTATTCAACATGCGTAGACCTGTATATAAAGTATGGTGTGAAGAATTGTTGTGTAGTATAGAATTAAATGATCGGGTAGCTAGTTTAACCGATCGATCTTTTATTAGATTTTTGTTAGGAGGTTCGATGCGCCACATGCTTTACTAGACATGGCTCAGGCTTTACGTATATATACGCCTGAGGAGTTAGCATCTGCCGATTGTAGAGGGTTGATATTGAACGGTAGGAAGATAGACGAAAATTTTGATACGCATGGTGTATGGAGTCAAATGACTAGCCATCACCGATTTAAAGGGGGAAATTACTCTTATTTTGATATAGGAAGAGCTGAATTAAGAGTAATTCATAGGTTTTTAGCCAATTCGATTACACAACGAGGTAAGAACAAGGAAAAGGTAAATGAACAGGATTTGTTTTACCACATGTGTATTCGAGACCCACAAAGCGCTGTAAGTATACCTTATTGTGTGGGTTATTATTTATCAGCTATGGTTAGGGGGATGAGACCGCATAGTATAAAAGGAGGTGGTATATTTATTACTTTGATTGCTGAATATCTCGGTGTGGATATAAGTCGGGGGGATTACTAATCGAAGAACTAGAACCCCGCGATACAATAGGTTTAAATGTATACCATGGTGCGAAGGTTTTGAAGAGGCGAAATAACGCCGCAGTACGATATAATGGTAGACATCCACAGGTTGAGAGAAACCAACAGCCAGGTAATGTGGGAGGGGGAAATGAAATGACAGAAATGCAAAGGTTTATAGCTTCACAAGAGTACGAAAATGCTAGACATCGAGCATTTGAAGATTGGCAAGTTCATCAAAACCAAATCATAGCTTATTGCCAACAAATAGGTAGAAACTATATTCCTACTCCATCGCCCGTATTTCCTCCCTGGTCTATAGAGATCCAACCACCGTATCCTACGTATAACCCAGCCGAAGCATTTTATAACACCTATGGTTATGCATGGAACCCCTACTGGTATCAGTATCATCCCTAGTCTACTTAGTTTTATTTATTTTATAATTTGTAATGTTGATACATTTAATACTTATGTTAATATTGTAATAGTTTTTATAATTTTCTAACTTTTATTATTAGATTTTAATAATTTTTGAATGTGGGGTAATATACCAAACTTCAAAAATATGTATATATGTTTGCAGTTTATCTTATGTACACAACAGGGTAAAACAACGCATTTTCAAAGACTGGCATTAAGTTCAGCAAAAGCAACTAATTTTGACGACAAGATGCAAAATAAATGTGATATAACAACAAGACGGAATAAACAAATGATGTGCACCATTTATCATTCAACACAAACACAAATATGTTTGGAAACTTTGGTAAAATTTAATTATTTTCACACAAATCACCCTCAATAATTTAAATTGTTACTGATTTCTTGCAAATGAGGGCATTGCAAGATCTTAAGTGTGGGAAGGGGTTAAATTCTTTCGGATTTTAAAATTTTTACTTTATACACTTGGTTACCATTAGAAATACTAGTAAAGTAGTAGTTGTATTAGAATCTAGTGCTCTCTGATAATAAAGAACAGCCCTAGTCTTATATACTGACTACCCAATTCTAGTAAAATTTTTCAAAATTTTCAATTAAATGAACTCAAAATCATGTTTATACATATTTATGAACGATAAAACTACGTTTTAACACCGAAATTATTGTTACCTCGGAAAGGACATAAATTGAGAAACAAACCAAAATGTTAAAATTCATTTAAAATGGAATAGTGGACAATAAAAAGGAAAATAAAATCCAAGTGTGGGAAAATTTACCAAGATGTTTTAAACATATGTCACATATTTCTGTAACAAATAACTGAAAATACTTTTGCTTTGGACTAAACTAAACTGTTTTACCTGATGAAAGAAAAGAAAAGATGGATCTACACGATGAATCAATTCCATCATTAAAAGGAAGTAAAGTTTTCCGAAAAAGAAACGCGCTTCTTGATTTAGGTCAGGAAGTTGTCGTCCAGACCAGCTGTAGGTTGACGAAAAATCTAGAAAAGTCATCACTAAAATCAGCAGGAAATCCACGGACCTCAGCATCAAACAGGGTCGCCAAGTGGTCAGATTTATCCTAACCATGAGAAGGATTTATCTCGTACAATGGGGGGAACACCGTGCAAATTAGCTTGATAAGACTAATGAATCAGATCCCCAGAAAGGATAATCTCCTTAAAGATTAAAAATCAGCTTTTAAGACTAATATTACTCAATCCTTGAGATTGACCTTAAAGATTGAGAATTCAAACTCATGGAATTCAATGATATCTAAACTCGAGCTTGAACGAGAAAATATTTTGATCAAATTATAAACCGATTTGTTTTCTGAAAACCCATTTTCAATGCGTTCATTACCATTGAACGTAAAATCCTAGAAATTCACCTGGAATTCATTAGGTCACCTGAACCAAATCGGGTGTCAACCGTAAGAACGGTGGTTGCATAGCATGGTCAAAGACAGGACCTTGTGCCAGACCGAAAAATTATAAGGGTGAGCTTTACTATTGCTCTTACCAAGGATAGTAATTGCGTCCGACACGTTATAGACCATAATTAAAAGCATGTCAGGGGACATTGCCTTAACAGTTGTTTGTTCAACGCTTTCCTTTACAACCGGACGGTAGTTTACCGAAAGGTAATATACGGAGCAAGTATACTGGACGTGTTGCTTTCCTAATACAAGGTTAGCAAGTGGGTGACACAAAACCATAAGTTTTGAGCTAAAATTTTCAAATCTGAAACCCACCAAACACACAAAAATATTTTGCAAACACCGGTGAAGGGTTATTCCGGAAAACTTATCTAGGGTAAAACTAGATTTAATTTTCAAAAGATCAAATGTTTTCATAAAGATCCAATTTCCTTAAAGGATCTAAATTTTTATAGTCATATGGGACTGTAAACCACAACGTTACTACCATTGTTTATACCGCCGTAAAGAAATCACTGATGTACAAAGTGTGAAGAATAAAGAAGTGATTCTAGTATTTCAAGACTATATTGCTTGAGGACAAGCAACGCTCAAGTGTGGGAATATTTGATAATGCTAAAAACGAACATATATTTCATAGCATTATTCCCAAAGAAAGACAAGCTTTTAGTTGCAATTGTTCTATTTACAAGTGATATTCGTTTAAATATTAAAAGGTGAAGACAAAAGACAGATTCGATGAATTGAAGACGCAAACGACCAAAAAGCTCAAAAGTACAAAATACAATCAAAGAGGTTCCAATTATTGATAAGAAACGTCTCGAAATTACAAGAGTACAAGATTCAAAACGCAAAGTACAAGATATTAAATTGTACGCAAGGACGTTCGAAAATCCAGAACCGGGACCAGAGTCAACTCTCAACGCTCGACGCAACGGACTAAAAATTACAAGTCAACTATGCACATAAATATAATATAATATTTAAATAATTCTTATAATTATTTATATATTATATAAATAATAAAAATCCGTCGGCAAGAAAGACTCCAAAGTTGGTGAGCTGGAATTTCAAACTCCGTGACTCGCGGAGTTTGAAGGCAGAAAAGGCCGCGAGTCGCGGAGACCCCCTGAACTCAATTCCCTATAAAAGCAAACGAATTCTGATCATTTTAAATATCCATAATCTATCTCTCTCTCGATATATACGTAAATATATATATATATATATATATATATATATATATATATATATAATTTATATTTTAATTTTAATTTTAATTTTAAATCCTAATAATAAGGGTATGTTAGCGAATGTTGTAAGGGTGTAAGTCGAAATTCTGTCCGTGTAACGCTACGCTATTTTTAATCATTGTAAGTTATGTTCAACCTTTTTAATTTAATGTCTCGTAGCTAAGTTATTATTATGCTTATTTAATCCGAAGTAATCATGATGTTGGGCTAATTACTAAAATTGGGTAATTGGGCTTTGTACCATAATTGGGGTTTGGACAAAAGAACGACACTTGTGGAAATTAGACTATGGATTATTAATGGGCTTTATATTTGTTTAACTAAATGATAGTTTGTTAATTTTAATATAAAGATTTACAATTGGACGTCCCTATAAATAACCACATACACTCGATCGGACACGATGGGCGGGGTATTTATATGTATGAATAATCGTTCATTTAACCGGACACGGGAATGGATTAATAGTCACTAGAATTATTAAAACATTGGTGAAATTATGTACAAGGACACTTGGCATAATTGATAATAAAGTATTAAAACCTTGGGTTACACTCAGTCGACATCCTGGTGTAATTGTTAAATAAAGTATTAAAATCTTGTTACAGTTTAAGTCCCCAATTAGTTGGAATATTTGACTTCGGGTATAAGAATAATTTGACGAGGACACTCGCACTTTATATTTATGACTGATGGATTGTTATGGACAAAAACCAGACGGACATATTAAATAATCCAGGACAAAGGACAATTAACCCATGGGCATAAAACTAAAATCAACACGTCAAACATCATGATTACGGAAGTTTAAATAAGCATAATTATTTTATTTCATATTTAATTTCCTTTATTTTATATTTAATTGCACTTCTAATTATCACATTTTATTTATTGTTATTATATTTAATTGCACTTTTAATTATCGTACTTTTTAATTATCGCAAGTTTATTTTATCGCACTTTTATTATTCGCAATTTCATTATCGTTATTTACTTTACGCTTTAAATTAAGTCTTTTATTTATTTAATATTTTACATTTGGTTTTAACTGCGACTAAAGTTTTAAAATCGACAAATCGGTCATTAAACGGTAAAAACCCCCCTTTATAATAATAATATTACTTATATATATATTTGTGTTTTTATAAAATTAAACTAATATAGCGTTAAGCTTTGATTAAAAGATTTTTCCTGTAGAACGAACCGGACTTACTAAAAACTACACTACTGTACGATTAGGTACACTGCCTATAAGTGTTGTAGCAAGGTTTAAGTATATCCATTCTCTAAATAAATAAATATCTTGTGTAAAATTGTATCGTATTTAATAGTATTTCCTAGTAAAATTTAATAGCTATTTTATATACACCTCGCATAACATCAAGTAGTAATTCAGAGGGCGTATATATCTGCAAAGCCCTGGCCATGTCCAGCATGGACATCCTGTACATCCTACAGCCAAGTATAAATCTAAGAAAACTTCTATCATCTAATCTATCTACATCTACATTTAATGCTATAGTACTCATTAGCTCAACACACCATTCCTTATATACAGGCCTACGAATGGTGTATAATCGTTCCCAATCAGTAAAAGAAGAACTGCCATACCTTTGAATCAGTAGCAGTCTAACATGGTCAGCTAGATGGACCCTTTCCAAAGGATCCCAATCAATTACCCTAGGCACCTCTACATCTTTTGTTACTAATTTGAATTTATTACTTTGATATGCCGGGTAATCTCTCCAGCTTCTATCGAATCTCAGATTAGGATACAATGTATGTTCAGGAATCGTTGGGTATTCTACTGGCGGATGCATCGGAAATACTATGAATTCATTAACAAACTGTAGCGGATCATAATAAGGTACATGTTGATCAGGCTGATGTTGTTGTTCCTGTTGTGGTTCTTGTTCGGGTTCTGGCTCGTATTGCGGCTCATATTCTGGTTCAGGTTCTTGTTATGGTTGTCTAGATGATGACGAAGCACCAGCAGTGTCGGTTTTCTGCAAAACACATTAAACACAAAATTTGTGCATCCAAATATGCATTAGTGTTAGCAAAATAACAACTTGAAACAATTACAATAACATGTTAAATCATAATTAAACTTATACACATTTTCACAATTTTATTAATTCTACACTTTTTCAAATAAGCCTATATGAAAATGTATACAAAGTTCATAAGCATTTAACTCAAATAACATGTCAAAATAGTCATTACTAACAATTAAACAAGCCTCAAATGGCGATTATATCAAATTAATCAAGTTCATGAATTTTAGACTTAAAAAGTCTACTTTAATCTCCAAAAATCATGTTTAGGATCAAAGTTTGGATCATTTAACTACCTAAACATGTTACGCTACTTAATTTAGCAATAATTCACGGAAAAAATCGGCCATAACCTGTTTATATCAAAAAGCCCCAAATTGCTCAAGAACACAAACCCTAGATTCCTAAAAATTTTGAAGTTTTTGGCTTCAAATCATGTTAAATAGCATCAATCTAGGTTATACATGCATTAAATACTAACAATTTAACTCTAATTACACTTGAAATTCACAAAAACTAGAAAATTTATGAGTTTAGGGGTGTAATTTTTACCTTTTTGTTGAAGAATCCGAACCTAGGCATGATTAGAGCAAGAAATTTGACGAATTACGTTGAAAAAATGGTGAAATTTGGAGAGGATTTTGGGGTATTTTCGTGATATGTGTGTGTGTTGTGGAGAAGCAGCAGACTTGACTGCCTTTTGTTTCTGGCCAGTTTTTCAGCTCCATGCGATCGCATGGAGTTGCAGTGCAAACCCCATGCGATCGCATGGGGTCCGGGTACAGTACCATTTTGCTTTTTTTTTTTATAAAAACCTTATAACTTTTAAAAAATATATTAATAAAATTTTAAAAATTTGTTTCTTTTTAGGATGAGGGCGTTTCGGATCGTTGTCCTAGTTCGTCCCTCGACAAAATTTTAAAATTTGTCAATTTAAAGCGCGGCTTTAAAAGTAAAGATTTTTGAGTTTTTTTAAATGTTTTTGGCGTACTTTAGTTCAATAAGATTAAAAATAATGATAATAAAAGTTCTCGTCCCTCCCTTGGGTAGAGCAATTTTGGTTCAACGACCTAGTTTTCAACTCACGACGAATTTTAAAAATCAAATTTTTAACTTAGCGAAATAAAGTAAATTTTTGTTTTTAAATTCACACCAAACTTAAATTTAAAATGCATAAAATTAAAAATTCATATTATTAAGATTAAAATTCACACCAAACTTTTATTATATTTTTGTTTTTATACAACAAACTTATATTAAAAATATTAATTTTTCAAATATTTACAAACTTAAATATATTGATTTTAAAAAGTTTACAATAATAATTTAATATTTAAATATTAATTTTAAAAACAAAGTAAAAATAAAATTTAAAATCTTTTTTGGTCTTTTATTCCACTTTAATCAATCAAATATTATCAAAAATATACGCCCCTCTTTTCGGTAAAGTAATTTCGACTATATTACCTAGTTTTACTCCTGACGAATTTCTGAAATATTTTGGGTTAATTGATTAAAGATATTTATACCTTAAGAATAAACGGTAAATTTCGCAGTGATGTAATAAATTTTTGTATGATATCAATAATTTCGGTCGCAAAACCTAATTTTATTGAATACCAATTTAATACTTTATAGCGAACGATTTAGCGTTTATTATCAAAAGGTTAAAAACAATAAAATAAAAATAAAAACTGTACATACTTACCTGTGAAATAGAATTCTAAGTGACCTGCTTTAGCCCACTCATAAGATAGTCGGACTAATTGGTTTTCCATAGCTACATAGGCGTAACCTCGAGCATTCAACGTTTTTTCTTCGAAACATATGAACGGTCCATCTCTGCATAAAGTAACGAATTCGGTATTGGAATATGTCTGATTCATCGAACATTTTACTTCATGTGACCATTTTCCGCATTTGTGACATCTTTCAAGGTGTCGTGCTCTTCTTTTCGCTGCGGATTTTGATTTTCCTTTACCAAACTGTAACTTATTATTTTCGTTCCTAGATTCTTTTCTTACTCCGTCCAATTTACCTCTGATTAATGATACCAATTCACTTGGAAGGGTCTCATTATTACGTTTAGTGATCAAAGCGTGTAGCATTAGACCATGGTTTAGTTCACAGGAAGTCTTCATCTCGTAAAACCTAAAAAAATAAAAATTCAGAATGGGGGGAGAAGACTAGTTCTTTAGGGTCTGCTAGGGAAAGACCATTCGGATTCCATTCTCGAGAACTACACGAAAATAGAACATCTAACTCTAACAGAAATACATATTACCTTTAAAGACTTGATTCTTCCCACACTTAGTTAGCTGTGGTTTTGAAATTGTGATTAACTTCGTTGTCAACTTCCATCGGACTATCTATGTAATGTTTAACTCTGTGACCATTAACTTTAAATTCAATCCCATTTGAATTTATTAATTCTACTGTTCCGTACGGGAAAACTCTTTTGACTATGAATGGTCCAGACCATCTTGATTTCAATTTTCCAGGAAATAGCTTGAATCGTGAATTGAAAAGAAGAACCATGTCTCCTTCTTTAAATTCTTTTAAACTTCTGATTCTTTTATCATGCCATTTCTTCGTTCTTTCCTTATATATTAACGAATTTTCGTATGCTTCATATCTCAATTCTTCTATTTCGTTTAATTGACTTAACCGTAGACGTCTAGCTTCATGTAAATCAAGATTACATGTCTTCAAAGCCCAAAATGCTTTATGTTCAATTTCTACTGGAAGATGACATGCTTTTCTGTAAACGAGTTTAAAAGGTGTGGTACCAATTGGAGTTTTGTAGGCTGTTCTAAAAGCCCAGAGTGCATCCTCCAATTTCATGGACCATTCCTTCGGATTTGATCCTACGGTTTTCTCTAGAATACTTTTTAAAGCTCGGTTGGTATTTTCAACTTGTCCACTTGTTTGTGGATGATATGCGGTGGAGATTTTATGAGTTACTCCATATCTTTTAAGAACTTTCTCAAGTTGATTATTACAAAAATGAGTACCCCGATCACTTATTAAAGCTTTCGGTGTTCCGAACCTTGCAAAAAGACGTTTTAAAAAGTTGACTACAACTCGTGCATCATTAGTTGGGAAAGCTTGTGCTTCCGTCCATTTAGATACATAATCAATGGCAACGAGAATGTAGAGATTATTTTGAGATTTTGCAAATGGACCCATAAATTCAATATCCCAAATGTCAAATACTTCACATACTTGAATGACATTTTGTGGCATTTCATCACGTTGACTTATTTTTCCGACCCTTTGACAAGCATCACAGGATTTGCAAAGAAGGTGTGCATCTTTGAAAATTGTAGGCCAATAGAATCCAGCATCGTAAACTTTTCTTGCTGTAAGTTGAGGCCCATAATGCCCTCCTGTTGGTCCTGTGTGACAATGGTTTAAGATTTGACTGGCTTCATCCCCGAATACACATCGGCGTATTATTCCATCGGGACAACTTTTAAACAAATGTGGATCTTCCCAGAAATAGTGTTTTATATCACTGAAGAATTTCTTTCGTTTTTGGTACGACAACACTTTTTCAAGGAATCCACATACTAGTAGTTTGCATAGTCTGCAAACCATGGAATTTCATTATAATCTATCTTCAATAGATATTCATCAGGAAAGTTGTCTTGTATGGCCGATTCATTTAGAACTTCTAATTCAGGATTTTCAAGACGAGAAAGATGATCAGCGGCGAGATTTTCTGCTCCCTTTTTGTCTCGGATTTCAATTTCGAACTCTTGTAAGAGTAAGATCCAACGGATTAATCTTGGTTTAGCTTCTTTTTTTGAAAATAGGTATCTAAGAGCAGAATGGTCGGTATAGACCACCGTTTTAGCTAGAACGAGATATGATCGAAATTTGTCAAAAGCAAAGACAATAGCAAGGAGTTCTTTTTCAGTAGTTGTATAATTTGTTTGTGCTCCTTGTAACATCTTACTAGCATAATATATATGTTGAAAACGTTTTTCAATCATTTGTCCTAAAACGGCTCCCATTGCAAAATCACTTGCATCGCACATTAGTTCAAACGGTAGATTCCAATTTGGAGTTATCATGATCGGCGCATTAGTGAGTTTCTCTTTAAGAATATTAAAAGATTTGATACATTCATCTGAAAAGATGAATGGAGCATCCTTTTCTAGGAGTTTATTCATAGGAGTGGCAATTTTAGAAAAATCTTTTATGAAACGTCGGTAAAAACCGGCATGCCCTAGAAAACTCCTAACTCCTCTAACATTGGTGGGATGTGGAAGTTTAGTAATTACATCTACTTTAGCTCTATCCACTTCAATTCCTTCCTTTGAAATTTTATGACCAAGAACGATGCCTTCTTTAACCATGAAATGGCATTTCTCCCAATTAAGAACTAAATTTGATTGTTCACATCTAATAAGCATTAGTTCAAGATTTATTAGACATGATTCAAAAGTATCACCGAAGACTGAAAAGTCATCCATGAAAACTTCCATGCATTCTTCTATCATGTCGTGAAAAATCGCCATCATGCACCTTTGAAAGGTTGCAGGGGCGTTGCAAAGTCTAAATGGCATGCGTTTGTAAGCAAAAGTACCATGAGGGCATGTGAACGTGGTTTTCTCTTGATCCTCGGGTGCTATTGGAATTTAAAAATATCCGGAAAAACCATCAAGAAAACAATAGTAACTATTTCCGGCTAATCTTTCCAACATTTGATCAATGAAAGGTAAGGGAAAGTGATTTTTTCTGGTGGCGTCATTTAATTTTCTATAATCAATACACACATGCCATCCTGTTACAGCCCTAGTAGGAATAAGCTCATTTTTCTCATTTGTAATGACAGTGTAGCTAACATTTCAGTTTCCTCAATTGGTTCAGTTCCTTCTCCTAAAGAACATTCTCCTGTTCCTTGTAATTCTGGAAATTCTTCTAACAATTCTGTACGTGAATCTATAGTTTGAATATAATAACATGTATCATCTGCAGATTGCGGTTGTTGCATAGCTCTATCAACTGAAAAGGTAACACTCTCATCCTCTATACTTAGGGTCAGTTTCTTACCAAACACGTCTATTATTGCTTTGGCAGTGTTTAAGAATGGTCTTCCTAAAATGAGAGGTACTCGAGAATCTTCTTCCATGTCCAGAATAACAAAATCTACTGGACATACTAAAGTACCAACTTTAACTAGCATGTTTTCCATTATCCCTCTAGGATATTTTGCTGATCGATCGGCTAGTTGTATACTTATTCGTGTTGGTTTCAATTCTCCAAGGTCTAGTTTAGTGTATAATGAATACGGCATTAAATTTATACTAGCACCTAAATCTGCCAATGCTTCTATTGAACTAAGACTACCAAGAAAACATGGAATCGTGAAACTTCCTGGATCAGATAATTTTTCTGGTATCTTATTCAACAGTACTGCAGAACAATTAGCATTCATAGTAACAGCCAAGAGTTCTTCCATTTTCTTTCTATTTGTGATTAGATCTTTCAGAAATTTAGCATATCTAGGCATTCCTGAAATTACATCAATGAAAGGAAGATTTACATTTATTTGTTTAAACATATCCAAGAATTTGGATTGCTCAGCTTCAAGTCTCTCTTTTCTCATTTTACTCGGGTAAGGAAGTGGTGGTTGGTATGGTTTAACATAAGGTTTAGCCTTAACTGTGTTATCTTCATTAACCTTTTCAACTACCGGTTCTTTTTCCTTATCTTGATCAGGTTGTGGTTTTTGTGGAGTAGGAATATCATTATCAGAAATTACAGGCATTTCAGGTGGTTTAAGTGTAGTACCACTTCTTGTGGTAATGGCTTTAGCTGTTTCATTCCGGGGGTTAGCATTTGTATCACTAGGTAGATTTTCCGGTTTTCTTTCACCTATCAACCTTACTAAGTTGCTCACTTCTTGTTCCAGATTTTGAATAGAAGCTTGTTGATTTCTAAATGCTTGAGTATTTTGTTCATTGGTTTGTTTCTGAGATGTGAAAAATTGAGTTTGAGATTCAACTAGCTTCGACATCATATCTTCTAAATTTGGCTTTTTTATCATCGGTTTGTGGTGGTTTATTTTGGAAAATAGGTCTTTGCTGGTTGTAAGTATTATTGGATACTTGTTGATTGCTGGGACCTTGTTGGTTGTTGTATGGAACATTTCGGTTATAATTCTGATTTTGATTGTAGATTGGTCTTGGCGGTTGATAATTATTCTGATTATTATTTCCAGGCCTTTGGTTTATGTATGAAACATTCTCTCTTTGTTCCGTTGTTAGTTCAATACTGAGACAATCTTTTGTCAAATGTGGTCCTCCACACTGCTCACAACTAATTCGTATTGAGTGAATATCTTTAGTCATCTTTTCCATTCGTCTCTCGACAGCATCTATCTTTGCGGAAATGGAATCTAAGTCATGGCTAGAATCGGCTCTAGCTGCTTTAGATGATCTAACGATATCTTTTTCTTGGTGCCACTCATGTGAGTGGGAAGCAGTGTTATCAATAATTTTGTAAGCATCAGTTGCTGTTTTCTTCATAATGGAATCACCAGCTGCTATATCGATGTCTTTTCTTGTAGTGATGTCGCATCCTTGGTAGAATATTTATACTATTTGACAAGTGTCTAAACCATGTTGCGGACATCCTCTTAATAACTTTCCAAATCTTGTCCACGCCTGATACAGAGTTTCGTTTGGCTTTTGTGTGAACGCAACAATTTCTCCTTGAAGTCTCACGGCTTTAGATGCCGGAAAGAATTGTTTAAGAAATTTTTCAACTAAAACGTCTCATGTATCAATCGCCCCTTCAGGTAACGATTCTAACCAATCTTTGGCTTCTCCCTTTAAAGTCCAGGGAAATAACATGAGATATATCTATTCATCCTCAACTTCTCTTATTTTAAATAAAGTACAGATCCTATTAAAGGTACGAAGATGTTAGTTTGGATCTTCCTTTGGCGCACCACTAAATTGTCATTGATTAATTACCATGTGCAGAATTTGTCCTTTGATTTCATAATCTGGCGCATTAATGTCTGGTTGAGTAATTGCATGACCTTGGCCAGTGCGTTTAGCTCTCATTCGGTCTTCTATACTTAGAGGTTCCAGATTCTCCATGATTGAATTTGTTGAATCTGAATCACTAGAGGATTCTAATTTAATGGTTGGTTCCTCAACAATTTCTGTTTGAATGATTGGTGGTTCCGGAGGAAAGATTAATGGTTCAGGATCTCTGAATTGTCCCTGAATATTCTCCGGATTCTCAATTGTGAGGTCGGGTACAAAAAATGGATTATCGGAAATTTGAATTGGAGTACTTGGTCGACTGGATGACGATTCTAAAGAAAAATCAACGGCGACAATATTTGCTAGATGTCTTGATCGAGTTACAGGTGGTGAACGTACAAAAGGTGGTGAACGTTTTGCTCGGTGCATTCACTGAATATCCTATTAGTTTTTAAAAATAAAAATTATATAAGTTATCAAAATAATAGACTTTTCTGCTTTTGCCCACGTTTCGAATAGCCAATAGATGCAGCAGGGAGCAGAACCCTTTAAATCGGAAGCTCACAACTCAGCCACTAACAAATCCAACTATTACTACGAAGCAGAAAATTTGGATGTCTATCAATTTAACTGCTTAAAATAATTTTTCGTTGAAATTTAAAGAAATTAGAGAGAAGAAATAGAAAATTCTATGTCCTAAAACTAGATCGGTGAGAAATAAGAAAGAAAAAGAGCGCGTCAGAAAACGTCGAAAAATAGAAGGTCGAAAAATAAAAAGAACGTAGCGCGTTGAAACTTAAAAGTCTAAAAACTAAGAATTAAAAGTTGCGTCTAAAAATATTAAAGCTTAAAAAGAATACTATATCCCAAAACGGCAATAACTTAAAAAGGTACTAAAATATATAAAACGGCATCGCAAATTTCTAAAGCACCTAAATCTTAGTCTAAAGAAAAAGCACTTAAGGGATTTTACGGCAAAGCCTAGAAATCTAGAAATAAAAATAACTACGGAAAAAACTATAACTTAAAACTAAATACGAGCGAAAAATATAAATATTACGCTAAAACGAATAAAAAGATACAAAATATAAAAATAAACTTAAAGTTGTAAAAAGTACAATTTTATAAAAATATTATTTTTATATTATTTATTTTATAAAACTATTAATTTTATATATTTATAAAACTAATTACACTTAATAATACAAATTAATTAAAAACTAAAACAAATAATTTATTAAATATAACCCTAATTAGGGTTTTAATTATAATAATTATAATTAAACTAAACCCTAAACAGTCAACTGAGGTTACCAGGCCTGTCAAGTCAAGCCATGCGATCGCATGGTTTGATAGTTAAAATCTCATGCGATCGCATGAGGTAGGGTTTCGGGCCAGGATCTGGACTGCTACATTAACGGGCCAAGTGTTTTTACTTTTTTTTCTATTTTAATTTTCTGTATTAAAATATTTATAAAAGGTATTTAAATAAAACTTATATTTTTACAAACTAAAAATAGAAATAGAAATATTTTATAATTTTATATGTTTTTGAACAACTCTTAAATATATATATATATATATTTTGTTTTTTTTATATATATATTTAGCGTTACGCTTTCGGCGTTTTAGAGTGTCCTCGGCAGCGGCGCCAAAAATACTTGATGTTATGCGAGGGGTATATGAAATAGTTATTAATTTTTACAAGGAAAATACTATTAAATACGATACAATTTTACACAAGATATTTATTTATTTATAGAATAGATATACCTAAACCTTGCTACAACACTTACTGGCAGTGTACCTAATCGTACAATAGTGTAGTTTTTAGTAAGTCCGATTCGTTCCACAGGGATCTTTAGCCAAGCTTAACGCTATATTTTTAAGAAACTATATTTGTAAAAATACAAAAATATAAATAAGTAATATTATTATTATAAAAAGGGGTTTTTTACCGTTTAATGACCGGTTTGTCGATTTTAAAACTTTAGTCGCAGTTAAAACCTAATGTAAAATATTAAAAATAAAAGACTTGATTTAAAACGTAAAGTAAATAACGATAATAAAATTGCGATAAATAAAAGTGCGATAAAATAAAATTGCGATAATTAAAGAGAACGATAATTAAAAGTGCAATTAAATATGATGACAGTAAATAAAAGTGCGATAATTAAAAGTGTAATTAAATATGAAAATAAAGAATTATGCTTATTTAAACTTCCGTAATCATGATGTTCGACGTGTTGATTTTAGTTTTTCCCATGGGTTAATTGTCCTTTGTCCTGGATTATTCAATATGTCCGTCTGGTTTTTGTCCATAACAGTCCATCGGTCATAAATTTAAAGTGCGAGTGTCCTCGTCAAATTATCTTTATATCCGAAGTCAAATATTCCAACTAATTGGGGACTTAAACTATAACAAGGTCTTAATACTTTGTTTAATAATTACACCAGAATATCGACTGCGTGTAACCCAAGATTTTAATACTTTGTTAACAATTACGCCAAGTGTCCTTGTACATAATTCACCCCTATTTTAATAAGTCTATTAACTATTAATCCATTCCCGTGTCCGGTTAAATGAACGATTATTCGTACATATAAATATCCCGCCCATCGTGTCCGATAGAGTGTATGTGGTTATTTATATGTACGTCCAATTGTAAATCTTTATATTAAATTAACAAACTATCATTTAATTAAACAAATATAACGCCCATTAATAGCCCATAGTCTAATTTCCACAAGTGTCGTTCTTTTGTCCAAACCCCAATTATGGTACAAAGCCCAATTACCCCGTCTAAATATTTTTAGCCCAACATCATGATTACTTTGTCTTAAATAAGCATAATAATAACTTAGCTACGAGACATTAATATAAAAATAACATTAATCATAACTTACAGTGATTAAAAATAGCGTAGCGTTACACGGACAGAATTTCGATTTACACCCTTACAACATTCGCTAACATACCCTTATTATTGGAATTTAAAATTAAAATTATAATGTTTTACTGTAGCAAAGTCATTTTTACTTGTACATCTTATAATATATATATATATATATATATATATATATATATATATATATATATATATATATACATATAATTGTTCATGAATCGTCGAGAGCAGTCAAAGGTAATTGAATATATGAAACAGTTCTAAAATTTTGAGACTCAATCTAACAGACTTTGTTTAACGTGTCAAAATAATAAATCGTAAAGAGAATTGGTTTAAATAATTCGAAATTTTTCGGGTCATCACATATCGCATGCTTCAGGAAATGATAGCAACTCAAGTGTAGCTCTCGCACCTGCACCTGCTCCAGCACCTGCTAACCCTGCTCCGCATCAGATACCCAACCACCCTGTTAACCTCCTTGCTATGGACTTGATCCATACTAACCGAAACCTAGATGTACATGATCGTGTGAATGCTTTAAGTGACATCGCGAGAACTTACCCACATCCTGATGAAATTAAAAGGTTGCAGGCAAGGGTTAGGTCTATGGACGGGTACCTGTATGAGATCGAGGCGAGGTTCTTTGACCAAGATAAACTAATGGAATCCTGGGCTGCTAGGATCGCTGCACTAGAGGTAACTCAAGCTAAGCCTAAGGATGATGGACCTGCCTCTCGTACCAGACAGAAGAGGAATTGAAGGGTCATTCGACCTTGAGCTTTCTTCTTCTTCCTCCACCATTCTTTCCATTATTTGATTACATATGACTTACCGGGTGTTTTAAACAGAGCTACTAGTACTTGATGTTTATTGATTGGTTTATTACTTTTGGGATTATATTTTAATAATGGTGGATTGCGTTTATGAATAATTATTTATCTTTTATTGCATGCGGTTATATTCTTTATTTAGCAGCGTTATGTGATGATTATAATACTTTATATTATGTGATACTACTATGATTGTCATTACTGTCGCTACTTAATGCTACTACCACTGCTATCACTACATAACACTAGTGCCACTACTATTACCACTAGTGTCATTACTGCCACTACTATCACTGGTGACACCACTATCACTACTGTCACTACTTACTACTACTAGTGCTACTTAACACTACTTCTCACTACTAACGAATCTTTTCGTACTATCATTATTTACTAGTCTTCAACACTCGCTGCTAGTATATTTTTATATAGCATTGTTTTGACACTGACCTGGTGTATTTTTCTGTGTTGAAGATGCCTTCAAAGTCCGGAGGAATCCACAGCTGCTCAGATCAGGAGACTTGTCGCTGAAGGCATTGTAGCTGAGAGAGCTGAATTGTTAAGAGAGTTCAACAACACCCGCAACAACAACGATCGTGGTGGTTCGAGCAACAACAACGGCAACGGCAATCAGGGCCATGGTGGATGTTCTTATAAGACATTCACTAGCTGCAACCCACACTCTTTCAATGGAACCGAGGGACCAGTTGGTCTCAATCACTGGTTTGAAAAGCTAGAGTCTATTTTCCGCATCAGCGGGTGTAATGATGATGATCGAGTGGGTTTTGCTATGGGCACACTGTCTGACAGTGCGCTCACTTGGTGGAACAACTATGCACAATTGATGTTATGCGAGGTGTATATAAAATAGCTATTAAATTTTACAAGGAAATACTATTAAATACGATACAATTTTACACAAGATATTTATTTATTTAGAGAATGGATATACTTAAACCTTGCTACAACACTTATAGGCAGTGTACATAATCGTACAGTAGTGTAGTTTTTAGTAAGTCCGGTTCGTTCCACAGGGAAAATCTTTTAATCAAAGCTTAACGCTATATTAGTTTAATTTTATAAAAATAGAAATATATATATAAGTAATATTATTATTATAAAGGGGGGTTTTTACCGTTTAATGACCGGTTTGTCGATTTTAAAACTTTAGTCGCAGTTAAAACCAAATGTAAAATATTAAATAAATAAAAGACTTAATTTAAAGCGTAAAGTAAATAACGATAATGAAATTGCGAATAATAAAAGTGCGATAAAATAAACTTGCGATAATTAAAAAGTACGATAATTAAAAGTGCAATTAAATATAATAACAATAAATAAAATGCGATAATTAGAAGTGCAATTAAATATAAAATAAAGGAAATTAAATATAAAATAAAATAATTATGCTTATTTAAACTTCCGTAATCATGATGTTTGACGTGTTGATTTTACTTTTATGCCCATGGGTTAATTGTCCTTTGTCCTGGATTATTTAATATGTCCGTCTGGTTTTTGTCCATAACAGTCCATCAGTCATAAATATAAAGTGCGAGTGTCCTCGTCAAATTATTCTTATACCCGAAGTCAAATATTCCAACTAATTGGGGACTTAAACTGTAACAAGATTTTAATACTTTGTTTAACAATTACACCAGGATGTCGACTGAGTGTAACCCAAGGTTTTAATACTTTGTTATCAATTATGCCAAGTGTCCTTGTACATAATTTCACCCCTGTTTTAATAATTCTAGTGACTATTAATCCATTCCCGTGTCCGGTTAAATGAACGATTATTCATACATATAAATACCCCGCCCATCGTGTCCGATCGAGTGTATATGGTTATTTATAGGGACGTCCAATTGTAAATCTTTATATTAAAATTAACAAACTATCATTTAGTTAAACAAATATAAAGCCCATTAATAATCCATAGTCTAATTTCCACAAGTGTCGTTCTTTTGTCCAAACCCCAATTATGGTACAAAGCCCAATTACCCAATTTTAGTAATTAGCCCAACATCATGATTACTTCGGATTAAATAAGCATAATAATAACTTAGCTACGAGACATTAAATTAAAAGGGTTGAACATAACTTACAAGGATTAAAAATAGCGTAGCGTTACACGGACAGAATTTCGACTTACACCCTTACAACATTCGCTAACATACCCTTATTATTAGGATTTAAAATTAAAATTAAAAATTAAAATATAAATTATATATATATATATATATATATATTTGCGTATATATTGAGAGAGAGAGATAGATTATGGATATTTAAAATGATCAGAATTCGTTTGCTTTTATAGGGAATTGAGTTCAGGGGTCTCCGTGACTCGCGGCCTTTTCTGCCTTCAAACTCTGCGATTCGCGGAGTTTGAAATTCCAGCTCACCAACTTTGGAGTCTTTCTTGCCGACGGATTTTTATTATTTATATAATATATAAATAATTATAAGAATTATTTAAATATTATATTATATTTATGTGCATAGTTGACTTGTAATTTTTAGTCCGTTGCGTCGAGCGTTGAGAGTTGACTCTGGTCCCGGTTCCGGATTTTCGAACGTCCTTGCGTACAATTTAATATCTTGTACTTTGTGTTTTGAATCTTGTACTCTTGTAATTTCGAGACGTTTCTTATCAATAATTGGAACCTCTTTGATTGTATTTTGTACTTTTGAGCTTTTTGGTCGTTTGCGTCTTCAATTCGTCGAATCTGTCTTTTGTCTTCACCTTTTAATATTTAAATGAATATCACTTGTAAATAGAATAATTGCAACTAAAAGCTTGTCTTTCTTGGGGAATAATGCTATGAAATATATGTTCGTTTTTAGCATTATCAAATATTCCCACACTTGAGCGTTGCTTGTCCTCAAGCAATATAGTCTTGAAATACTAGAATCACTTCTTTATTCTTCACACTTTGTACATCAGTGATTTCTTTACGGCGGTATAAACAATGGTAGTAACGTTGTGGTTTACAGTCCCATATGACTATAAAAATTTAGATCCTTTAAGGAAATTGGATCTTTATGAAAACATTTGATCTTTTGAAAATTAAATCTAGCTTTTACCCTAGATAAGTTTTCTGGAATAACCCTTCACCGGTGTTTGCAAAATATTTTTGTGGGTTTGGTGGGTTTCAGATTTGAAAATTTTAGCTCAAAACTTATGGTTTTGTGTCACCCACTTGCTAACCTTGTATTAGGAAAGCAACACGTCCAGTATACTTGCTCCGTATATTACCTTTCGTTAAACTACCGTCCGATTGTAAAGGAAAGTGTTGAACAAGCAACTGTTAAGGCAATGTCCCCTGACACGCTTTTAATTATGGTCTATAACGTGTCAGACGCAATTACTATCCTTGGTAGGAGCAATAGTAAAGCTCACCCTTATAATTTTTTGGTCTGGCACAAGGTCCTGTCTTTGACCATGCTATGCAACCACCGTTCTTACGGTTGACACCCGATTTGGTTCAGGTGACCTAATGAATTCCAGGTGAATTTCTAGGATTTTACGTTCAATGGTAATGAACGCATTGAAAATGGGTCTTCAGAAAACAAATCGGTTTATAATTTGATCAAAATATTTTCTCGTTCAAGCTCGAGTTTAGATATCATTGAATTTCATGAGTTTGAATTCTCAATCTTTAAGGTCAATCTCAAGGATTGAGTAATATCAGTCTTAAAAGCTGATTTTTAATCTTTAAGGAGATTATCCTTTCTGGGGATCTGATTCATTAGTCTTATCAAGCTAATTTGTACGGTGTTCCCCCCATTGTACGAGATAAATCCTTCTCATGGTTAGGATAAATCTGACCACTTGGCGACCCTGTTTGATGCTGAGGTCCGTGGATTTCCTGCTGATTTTAGTGATGACTTTTCTAGATTTTTCGTCAACCTACAGCTGGTCTGGACGACAACTTCCTGACCTAAATCAAGAAGCGCGTTTCTTTTTCGGAAGACTTTACTTCCTTTTAATGATGGAATTGATTCATCGTGTAGATCCATCTCTTCTTTTCTTTCATCGGGTAAAACAGTTTAGTTTAGTCCAAAGCAAAAGTATTTTCAGTTATTTGTTACAGAAATATGTGATATATGTTTAAAACATCTTGGTAAATTTTCCCACACTTGACTTTTATTTTCCTTTTTATCGTCCTCTATTCCATTTTAAATGAATTTTAACATTTTGGTTTGTTTCTCAATTTAGGTCCTTTCCGAGGTAACAATAATTTCAGTGTTAAAACCTAGTTTTATCGTTCATAAATATGTATAAACATGATTTTGAGTTCATTTAATTGAAAATTTTGAAAAAATTTACTAGAATTGGGTAGTCAGTATATAAGACTAGGGTTGTTCTTTATTATCAGAGAGCACTAGATTCTAATACAACTACTACTTTACTAGTATTTCTAATGGTAACCAAGTGTATAAAGTAAAAATTTTAAAATCCGAAAGAATTTAACCCCTTCCCACACTTAAGATCTTGCAATGCCCTCATTTGCAAGAATTCAGTAACAATTTAAATTATTGAGGGTGATTTGTGTGAAAATGATTAAATTTTACCAAAGTTTCCAAACATATTTGTGTTTGTGTTGAATGATAAATGGTGCACATCATTTGTTCATTCCGTCTTGTTGTTATATCACATTTATTTTGCATCTTGTCTTCAAAATTAGTTGCTTTTGCTGAACTTAATGCCAGTCTTTGAAAATGCGTTGTTTTACCCTGTTGTGTACATAAGATAAACTGCAAACATATATACATATTTTTAAAGTTTGGTATATTACCCCACATTCAAAAATTATTAAAATCTAATAATAAAAGTTAGAAAATTATAAAAACTATTACAATATTAACATAAGTATTAAATGTATCAACATTACAAATTATAAAATAAATAAAACTAAGTAGGCTAGGGATGATACTGATACCAGTAGGGGTTCCATGCATAACCATAGGTGTTATTAAATGCTTCGGCTGGGTTATACGTAGGATACGGTGGTTGGATCTCTATAGACCAGGGAGGAAATACGGGCGATGGAGTAGGAATATAGTTTCTACCTATTTGTTGGCAATAAGCTATGATTTGGCTTTGATGAACTTGCCAATCTTCAAATGCTCGATGTCTAGCATTTTCGTACTCTTGTAAAGCTATAAACCTTTGCATTTCTGTCATTTCATTTCCCCCTCCCACATTACCTGGCTGTTGGTTTCTCTCAACCTGTGAATGTCTACCATTATATCGTACTGCGGCGTTATTTCGCCTCTTCAAAACCTTCGCACCATGGTATACATTTAAACCTATTGTATCGCGGGGTTCTGGTTCTTCGATTAGTAATCCCCCCCGACTTATAACCACACCGAGATATTCAGCAATCAAAGTAATAAATATACCACCTCCTATTATGCTATGCGGTCTCATCCCCCTAACCATAGCTGATAAATAATAACCCACACAATAAGGTATACTTATAGCGCTTTGTGGGTCTCGAATACACATGTGGTAAAACAAATCCTGTTCATTTACCTTTTCCTTGTTCTTACCTCGTTGTGTAATCGAATTGGCTAAAAACCTATGAATTACTCTTAATTCAGCTCTATCTATATCCAAATAAGAGTAATTTCCCCCTTTAAATCGGTGATGGCTAGTCATTTGACTCCATACACCATGCGTATCAAAATTTTCGTCTATCTTCCTACCGTTTAATATCAACCCTCTACAATCGGCAGATGCTAACTCCTCAGGCGTATATATACGTAAAGCCTGAGCCATGTCTAGTAAATACATGTGGCGCATCGAACCTCCTAACAAAAATCTAATAAAAGATCGATTGGTTAAACTAGCTATCCGATCATTTAATTCTATACTACACAACAATTCTTCACACCGTACTTTATATACAGGTCTACGCATCTTGAATAACCGTACCCAATCGTTAAAAGTAGAATTACCATACCTCTGTGCAAGTAATTCCCTAATTGGCCCGGCCAATTCTACAGCTTCTAATGGTCCCCATTCTATGACCCTAGGTACTTCAACAGCTTTAGAATGAAGAGTATGCAAGCCCCTTTGGTATTTTGGATAATCTATCCAAAGTCTGTCAAATCTCAGGTTCGGGTGCAAATCTTCCTAGTGCATATAAGAAAATGTCATGACTGAATGAGGTATATCTTGTTTGTAGTAGTTATCCACCTCCTGTTGTTCCGCATTCTCAGCAGGAACATTGCGAGCTTGGGATGAAGATTCACCCCTTTCAGTCTGCAAAACACATCAAACACAATTTTTGTGCATCCAAATATGCATTAGTGTCAGCAAAATCATCAATCAAAATAATTACAATGACATGTTTAATTTATATCAAACTTAAGCTCATTTTCATATTTTCATCAAATCTACACTTTTTCAAATAAGCATATACGAAAATGTTTGCCAAGTTCATAAGCATTCAACTCAAATAACATGTCAAAATAATCATCACTAGCAATTAAACAAGTTTCAAATGGCATTATCTCTCAAAAATCAAGTTCATGAATTTTAGACTTGAAAAAGTCCACTTTAATTCTTAAAATCATGTTTAGGCTCAAAGTTTGGATCATTTAACTACCTAAACATGCTACACTACTTAATTTAGCAACAATTCATGATAAAAATCGACCATAACCTGTTTATATCAAAAAGCCCCAAATTGCTCAAGAACACAAACCCTAGATTACTCAAAATTTGAAGTTTAAGGCTTCTAATCATGTTAAATAGCATCAATCTAGGTTATACAAGCATAATACATAAGCAATTTAAGCATAATTACACTAAAAAGTATCAAAATTGAATTGGGTATAAAATTGCTCAAGAACACCAATTTTCGAATTAAATGGTGTTTAGGTGTAGAAATTTACCGTTTTTCTTGAGTAATTCCTTGATAGCATCCTTCTTAACATGATTTTAGTAAAAGATTTGATGATTAACGGTGAAAAATTGTGAATTTGGGCGTGTTTTCTCGGGTTTTTTCGGGTTTTATTTCGCAGTATTTTTGTGGTGTGGTGTGTGGACTGATCAGTTTACGTTTTTATTTTTTTCTGGGTTTTGGTCCCTCCGCGAGTCGCGGTGTTTGACCCTTCAAACTCCGCGAGTCGCGGAGTTTGTATTTTTTTTTTTAAACATCTTATACTAATTAAAACAATTAAGTAATTAATTTTAAAATTTTGTTTCCCTTGTTATTTAGGACGAGGTCGTTTCGGATCGATGTCCTAGTCCGTCCTTCGACAAAATTTTAAAATTTGTCTTTTTGTAGTGATTGTTTTAAAAGCTAAGATTTTTGGGTTTTTTTAATGTTTTTGGCATACTTTAATTCAATAAGATTAAAAATAATGATAATAAAAGTTCTCGACCCTCCCTCGGATAAAGCAATTTCGGTTCAAAGACCTAGTCTTCAACTTACGACGAATTTTAAAAATCATATTTTTAACTTAACGAAATAAAGTAAATTTTTGTTTTTAAATTCACACCAACTTAAATTTAAAAATGCATAAAATTAAAAATTTACACCAAACTTAATTAAAAATGCATAATATTAAAAATTCACACCAAACTTTATATTATATTTTTGTTTTTATACATACAAACTTATATTAAAAATATTAATTTTTCAAATATTGACAAACTTAAATATATTGATTTTACAGAGTTCACAATATTAATTTAATATTTATATATTAATTTTAAAATGGTAAAAATAAAATTAAAAATCTTTTTGGCTTTTTATCCCACTTTAATCAATCAAATATTATCAAAAATATGCGCCCCTCTTTTCGGTAAAGTAATTTCGGTTCCATAACCTAATTTAACTCATGACGAATTTTTGAAATATTTTGGGTTGATTGATTAAAGATATTTATACCTTAAGAATAAACGTTAAATTTCGCAGTGATGTAATAAATTTTTGTATGTTATCAATAATTTCGGTCGCCAAACCTAATTTTATTCAATACCAATTTAATACTTTATAGCGAACAAATTAGCGTTTATTATCAAAAGGTTAAAAATAAAAATAAAAACAAAAACAAAAAACAGTACAGACTTACCTGTGAGATAGTATTCTTAGTTATACGATCTATCCCATTCATAAGATAGTCGGTTTAATTGGTTTTCCATGGCTACATAGGCGTAACCTCGAGCATTCAGTGTTTTTTCTTCTAAACATATGAACTGTCCATCTCTGCATAAAGTAACAAATTCGGTATTTGAATAGGTTTGATTATTTGAACATTTACCTCCATGTGACCATTTTCCGCATTTGTGACATCTTTCTAGGTGTCGTGCTCTTCTTTTCGCTGCGGATTTTGATTTTCCTTTACCAAATTGTAACTTATTATCTTCGCATCTGGATTCTTTTCTTACTCCGTCCAATCTTTCTCTGATTACTGATACTATTTCACTCGGTAGTGTGTCATTATTATGTTTAGTGATCAAAGCGTGTAGCATTAGACCATGGTTTAGTTCACAGGCAGTCTTCATTTCCTAAAAAAAAATAAAAATTCAGAATGGGGGGAGAAGACTAGTTCTTTAGGGTCTGCTAGGGAAAGACCATTCGGGTTCCATTTTCGAGAACTACACGAAAACAGAAAATCTAACTCTAACAGAAATACATATTATCCTTTAAAGACTTGATTCTCCTCACACTTAGTTAGCTGTGGTATCGAAATTGTGATTAACTTCATTGTTGAATTCCATCGGACTATCTATGTAGTGTTTAACTCTGTGACCATTAACTTTAAATTCAATCCCATTTGAATTTATTAATTCTACTGTTCTGTATGGGAAAACTCTTTTGACTATGAATGGTCCAGACCATCTTGATTTCAATTTTCCAGGAAATAGCTTGAATCGTGAATTGAAAAGAAGAACTATGTCTCCTTCTTTAAATTCTTTTAAACTTCTGATTCTTTTATCATGCCATTTCTTCGTTCTTTCTTTATAGATTAACGAATTTTCGTATGGTTCATGTCTTAATTCTTCTAATTCATTTAGTTGACTTAATCGTAGACGTCCAGCTTCATGTAAATCAAGATTACATGTCTTCAAAGCCCAAAATGCTTTGTGTTCAATTTCTACTGGAAGATGACATGCTTTTCCGTAAACGAGTCTAAAAGGTGTGGTTCCAATTGGAGTTTTGTAGGCTGTTCTAAAAGCCCAGAGTGCATCCTCCAATTTAATGGACCATTCCTTCGGATTTGATCCTACGGTTTTCTCTAGAATACGTTTTAAAGCTCGGTTGGTATTTTCAACTTGTCCACTTGTTTGTGGATGATAAGCAGTGGAGATTTTATGAGTTACTCCATATCTTTTAAGGACTTTCTCAAGTTGATTATTACAGAAATGAGTACCCCGATCACTTATTAAAGCTTTCGGTGTTCCAAACCTTGCAAAAAAACGTTTTAAAATGTTGACTACAACTCGTGCATCATTAGTTGGGAGAGCTTGTGCTTCCGCCCATTTAGATACATAATCAATGGCAACGAGAATGTAGAGATTATTATGAGATTTTGGAAATGGACTCATAAAGTCAATACCCCAAATGTCAAATACTTCACATACTTGAATGACATTTTGTGGCATTTCATCACGTTGACTTATTTTTCCGGCCCTTTGACATGCATCACAGGATTTGCAAAGAAGGTGTGCGTCTTTGTAAATTGTAGGCCAATAGAATCCAGCTTCATAAACTTTTCTTGCTGTTAGTTGAGGCCCATAATGCCCTCCTGTTGGTCCTGTGTGACAATGGTTTAAAATTTTACTAGCTTCATCTCCGAATACACATCGGCGTATTATTCCATCTGGACAACTTTTAAATAGATGTGGATCTTCCCAAAAATAGTGTTTTATATCACTAAAGAATTTCTTTCGTTTTTGGTACGATAATCCTTTTTCAAGGAATCCACATACTAAGTAGTTTGCATAGTCTGCAAACCATGGAATTTCATTATAATCTATCTTCAATAGATATTCATCAGGAAAGTTGTCTTGTATGGCCGATTTATTTAGAACTTCTAATTCAGGATTTTCAAGACGAGAAAGATGATCAGCGGCGAGATTTTCTGCTCCTCTTTTATCACGGATTTCAATATCGAACTCTTGTAAGAGTAAGATCCAACGGATTAATCTTGGTTTAGCATCTTGTTTCAAAAATAGGTATCTAAGAGCAGAATGGTCGGTATAGACCACCGTTTTAGCTAGAACGAGATATGATCGAAATTGTCAAAAGCAAAGACAATAGCAAGGAATTCTTTTTCAGTAGTTATATAATTTGTTTGTGCTCCTTGTAACGTCTTACTAGCATAATATATAGGTTGAAATCGTTTTTCAATCCTTTGTCCTAAAACGGCTCCCATTGCAAAATCACTTGCATCGCACATTAGTTCAAACGGTAGATTCCAATTTGGTGTTATCATGATCGGCGCATTAGTGAGTTTCTCTTTAAGAATATTAAAATATTTGATGCATTCATCTGAAAAGATGAATGGAGCATCTTTTTCTAGGAGTTTATTCATAGGAGTGGCAATTTTAGAAAAGTCTTTTATGAAACGTCGGTAAAAACCGGCATGCCCTAGAAAACTCCTAACTCTTCTAACATTGGTGGGATGTGGAAGTTTAGCAATTACATCTACTTTAGCTCTATCCACTTCAATTCCTTCTTTTGAAATTTTATGTCCAAGAACGATGCATTCTTTAACCATAAAATGGCATTTCTCCCAATTAAGAACTAGATTTGATTGTTCGCATCTAATAAGCATTCGTTCAAGATTAGCTAGACATGTTTCAAATGTATCACCGAAGACTGAAAAGTCATCCATGAAAACTTCCATGCATTCTTCTATCATGTCGTGAAAAATCGCCATCATGCACCTTTGAAAGGTTGCAGGGGCGTTGCAAAGTCCAAATGGCATGCGTTTGTAAGCAAAAGTACCATAAGGGCACGTGAACGTGGTTTTCTCTTGGTCCTCGGGTGCTATTGGAATTTGAAAATATCCGGAAAATCCATCTAGAAAACAATAGTAACTATTTCTGGCTAATCTTTCTAACATTTGATCAATGAAAGGTAAGGGAAACTGATCTTTTCTGGTGGCGTCATTTAATTTTCTATAATCAATACACACACGCCATCCTGTTACAGTCCTAGTAGGAATAAGCTCATTTTTCTCATTTGTAATGACAGTCATGCCACCCTTCTTAGGCACGCATTGAACTGGGCTTACCCATGGACTATCAGAGATTGGATAAATTAAACCTGCATCTAGCAGTTTAATTATTTCTTTTTTAACAACATCTTGCATATTCGGATTTAGTCTTCGTTGGCGTTGCACATACGTTTTATGACCTTCTTCCATAAGGATTTTATGTGTGCAATACGAAGGACTTATTCCTTTAATATCATGAATCTTCCATGCAATGGCTGGTTTATGAGCTTTCAACACAGAAATGAGTTGAGATTTTTCATTTTCATTAAGAGAAGACGATATTATTACAGGTAATTCAGATTCACCATGTAAATAAGCGTATTCCAAATGGTTTGGAAGTGGCTTTAACTCTAATTTCGGAGGTTCTTCTATTGATGATTTATATCGATATATGTCTTCTTCTTTTAGCATTTGAATTTCTTCTGTTGTTGGTTCATATCCATTAGCTATAAGTGTAGCTAACATTTCAGCTTCATCAATTGGTTCATTACCTTCTCCTAAAGAACATTCTACTGTTCCTTGTAATTCTGGAAATTCTTCTAACAATTCTGCATGTGAATCTATAGTTTGAATATAATAACATGTATCATCTGCAGATTGCGGTTGTTGCATTGCTCTATCAACTGAAAAGGTAACACTTTCGTCCTCTATACTTAGGGTCAATTTCTTACCGAACACGTCTATCATTGCTTTAGCCGTGTTTAAGAATGGTCTTCCTAATATGAGAGGAACTTGAGAATCTTCTTCCATGTCCAGAACAACAAAATCTACTGGAAATACTAAAGTACCAACTTTGACTAGCATGTTCTCCATTATCCCTCTAGGATATTTTATTGATCGATCGGCTAGTTGTATACTTATTCTTGTTGGTTTCAATTCTCCAAGGTCTAGTTTAGCGTATAGTGAATACGGCATTAAATTTATACTAGCACCTAAGTCTGTCAATGCTTCTATTGAACTAAGACTACCCAGAAAACCTGAAATTATGAAACTTCCTGGATCAGATAATTTTTCTGGTATCTTATTCAACAGAACTGCTGAACAATTAGCGTTCATAGTAACAGCCGAGAGTTCTTCCATTTTCTTTCTATTCGTGATCAGATCTTTCAAGAATTTAGCATATCTAGGCATTCCTGAAATCACATCAATGAAAGGAAGATTTACATTTATCTGTTTAAACATATCCAAGAATTTGGATTGCTCGGCTTCAAGTTTCTCTTTCTTCATTTTACTCGGGTAAGGAAGTGGTGGTTGGTATGGTTTAACATAAGGTTTATCCTTAGCTGTGTTATCTTCATTAACCTTTTCAATTACCGGTTCTTTTTCCTTATCTTGTTCAGGTTGTGGTTCTTGTGGAGTAGGAATAGCTTCATCAGAATTTACAGGTATTTCAGGCGGTTTAAGTGTTGTACCACTTCTTGTGGTAATGGCTTTAGCTGTTTCATTCCGGGGGTTTGCATTTGTATCACTAGGTAAACTTCCCGGTTTTCTTTCACATATTAGTCTTGCTAGGTTACTTACTTCTTGTTCCAGATTTTGAATAGAAGCTTGTTGATTTCTAAATGCTTAGGCATTTTGTTCATTAGTTTGTTTCTGAGATGTGAAAAACTGCGTTTGAGTTTCAACTAGCTTCGTCATCATATCTTCTAAATTCGGCTTTTTATCATCGAGTTGTGGTGGTTTGTTTTGAAAATTAGGTCTTTGCTGATTGTAATTATTGTTGGACACTTGTTGATTGCTATGACCTTGTTCGTTGTTGTATGGAATATTTCTTTTATAATTCTGGTTTTGATTGTAGATCGGTCTTGGCGGTTGATAATTATTCGGATAATTATTTCCAGGCCTTTGGTTTATGTATGAAATATTCTCTCTTTGTTCCATTGTTAATTCAATACTGAGACAATCTTTTGTCAAATGTGGTCCTCCACACTGCTCACAACTAATTCGTATTGAGTGTATATCTTTAGTCATCTTTTCCATTCGTCTCTCGACAGCATCTATCTTTGCGGAAATGGAATCTAAGTCATGGCTAGAATCGGCTCTAGCTGCTTTAGATGATCTAACGATATCTTTTTCTTGGTGCCACTCATGTGAGTGGGAAGCAGTGTTATCAATAATTTTATAAGCATCAGTTTCGGTTTTCTTCATAATGGAACCACCAGCTGCTATATCGATGTCTTTTCTTGTAGTGATGTCTCATTCTTGGTAGAATATTTGTACTATTTGACATGTGTCTAAACCATGTTGCGTACATCCTCTTAATAACTTTCCAAATCTTGTCCACGCCTCATATAGAGTTTCATTTGGCTTCTGTGTGAACGTAACAATTTCTCCTTGAAGTCTTACGGCTTTAGATGCAGGAAAGAATTGTTTAAGAAAATTTTCAACTAAAACATCCCATGTATCAATCGCCCCTTCAGGTAACGATTCCAACCAATCTTTGGCTTCTCCCTTTAAAGTCCAGGGAAATAACATGAGATATATCTGTTCATCCTCAACTTCTCTTATTTTAAATAGAGTGCAGATCCTATTAAAGGTACGAAGATGTTCATTTGGATCTTCCTTCGGCGCACCACTAAATTGGCATTGATTAGTCACCATGTGTAGAATTTTTCCTTTGATTTCATATTCTGGCGCATTAATGTCAGGATGAGTAATTGCGTGACCTTGGCCAGTGCATTTAGCTCTCATTCGGTCTTCCATACTTAAAGGTTCCAGATTCTCCATAATTGAATTAGTTGAATCGGAATCACTAGAGGATTCTGATTTAATGGTTCGTTCCTCAACAATCTCTGTTTGAATGATTGGTGGTTCCGGAGGAAAGTTTAGTGGTTCAGGATCTATGAATCGTCCCTGAATATTCTCCGGATTCTCAATTGTGAGGTCGGGTTCAAAAAATGGATTATCGGAAATTTGAACTGGAGTACTTGGTCTACTGGATGATGATTCTAAAGAAAAATCAACGGCGGTAATATTTGCTAAATGTCTTGATCTAGTTACAGGTGGTGAACGTACAAAAGGTGGTGAACGTCTTGCTCGGTGTATTCACTGAATATCCTATTAGTTTTTAAAAAGGAAAGAAAAATTATATAAGTTATCCAATTAATAGACTTTTCTGATTTTGCCCACATTTCGAATAGCCAAAAGATGCAGCAGAGGGGCAGGATTCGTTTGGTCTCAATATAATTGAGGACTGTTTGGCTCCAATAACCCGGTCCACGTACAAATCCAACTATTACTACGAACCAGAAAATTTTGATGTCTATCAATTTAACCACTTAAAATAAATTTTCGTAATTTTAAGAAATTTAGATAAGAAGTAGAATAAAAAATCTATGTCCTAAAAACTAGAATAGCGAAAAATAAGAAAGAAAAAAGAGCGTGTCGAAAAAAGATCGAAAAATAAAAATAAGAAAGAAAAAGAGTGACTTATAGAACTTAAAAACACTCGACTAACCCAACCTTATTACTATCACTAACTTAAAATTATAACCGCAAATTGAGATTACTAATTGGAATGATAATTGATACATAGGTAAAAGGTGTCTAAAAATATTAAAGCTTACAAGAAAAACTATATCCCAAATGGCAATAACTAAAAAAAAAAAAAAAACTATAACTTAAAAAGGCGTCGCAAAATTCTAAAGCACCTAAATCTTAGTCTAAAGAAAAAGCACTTAAGAGATTTTACGGCAAAGCCTAAAAATCTAGAAATAAAAATATAACTATGGCAAAAACTAAGTTTAAAACTAAAAACTAGCGAAAAATACAAATATTACGCTAAAACAATTAAAAAGGGACAAAATATAAAAATATACTAAAAGTTGTGAAAATTACAATTTTTATAAAAATATTATTTTTATATTATTTAATTTATAAAACTATTAATTTTATAAACTAATTAAACTATTAATTTATAAATCGTATAGAGAATTGGTTTAAATAAGTCGAAATTTTTAGGGTCATCACATATCGCATGCTTCAGGAAACGATAGCAACTCAAGTGTAGCTCTCGCACCTGCACCTGCTCCAGCACCTGCTAACCCTGCTCCGCATCAGATACCCAACCACCCTGTTAACCTCCTTGCTATGGACTTGATCCATACTAACCGAAACCTAGATGTACATGATCGTGTGAATGCTTTAAGTGACATCGCGAGAACTTACCCACATCCTGATGAAATTGAAAGGTTGCAGGCAAGGGGTAGGTCTATGGACGGGTACCTGTATGAGATCGAGGCGAGGTTCTTTGACCAAGATAAACTAATGGAATCTCGGGCTGCTAGGATCGCTGCACTAGAGGCAGCTCAAGCTAAGCCTAAGGATGATGGACCTGCCTCTCGTACCAGACAGAAGAGGAAGTGAAGGGTCATTCGACCTTGAGCTTTCTTCTTCTTCCTCCACCATTCTTTCCATTATTTGATTACATATGACTTACCGGGTGTTTTAAACAGGGCTACTAGTACTTGATGTTTATTGATTGGTTTATTACTTTTGGGATTATATTTTAATAATGGTGGATTGCGTTTATGAATAATTATTTATCTTTTATTGCATGCGGTTATATTCTTTATTTAGCAGCGTTATGTGATGATTATAATACTTTATATTATGTGATACTACTATGATTGTCATTACTGTCGCTACTTAATGCTACTACCACTGCTATCACTACATAACACTAGTGCCACTACTATTACCACTAGTGTCACTACTGCCACTACTATCACTGGTGACACCACTATCACTACTGTCACTACTTACTACTACTAGTGCTACTTAACACTACTTCTCACGATTAACGAATCTTTTCGTACTATCATTATTTACTAGTCTTCAACACTCGTTGCTAGTATATTTTTATATAGCATTGTTTTGACACTGAACTGGTGTATTTTTCTGTGTTGAAGATGCCTTCGAAGTCCGAAGGAATCCACAGCTGCTCAGATCAGGAGACTTGTCGCTGAAGGCATTGTAGCTGAGAGAGCTGAATTGTTAAGAGAGTTCAACAACACCTGCAACAACAACGATCGTGGTGGTTCGAGCAACAACAACGGCAACGGCACTCAGGGCCATAGTGGATGTTCTTATAAGACATTCACTAGCTGCAACCCACACTCTTTCAATGGAACCGAGGGACCAGTTGGTCTCAATCGCTGGTTTGAAAAGCTAGAGTCTATTTTCCGCATCAGCGGGTGTAATGATGATGATCGAGTGGGTTTTGCTATGGGCACACTGTCTGACAGTGCGCTCACTTGGTGGAACAACTATGCACAATTGATGTTATGCGAGGTGTATATAAAATAGCTATTAAATTTTACAAGGAAATACTATTAAATACGATACAATTTTACACAAGATATTTATTTATTTAGAGAATGGATATACTTAAACCTTGCTACAACACTTATAGGCAGTGTACCTAATCGTACAGTAGTGTAGTTTTTAGTAAGTCCGGTTCGTTCCACAGGGAAAATCTTTTAATCAAAGCTTAACGCTATATTAGTTTAATTTTATAAAAATACAAATATATATATAAGTAATATTATTATTATAAAGGGGGGTTTTTACCGTTTAATGACCGGTTTGTCGATTTTAAAACTTTAGTCGCAGTTAAAACCAAATGTAAAATATTAAATAAATAAAAGACTTAATTTAAAGCGTAAAGTAAATAACGATAATGAAATTGCGAATAATAAAAGTGCGATAAAATAAACTTGCGATAATTAAAAAGTACGATAATTAAAAGTGCAATTAAATATAATAACAATAAATAAAATGCGATAATTAGAAGTGCAATTAAATATAAAATAAAGAAAATTTAATATGAAATAAAATAATTATGCTTATTTAAACTTCCGTAATCATGATGTTTGACGTGTTGATTTTAGTTTTATGCCCATGGGTTAATTGTCCTTTGTCCTGGATTATTTAATATGTCCGTCTGGTTTTTGTCCATAACAGTCCATCAGTCATAAATATAAAGTGCGAGTGTCCTCGTCAAATTATTCTTATACCCGAAGTCAAATATTCCAACTAATTGGGGACTTAAACTGTAACAAGATTTTAATACTTTGTTTAATAATTACACCAGGATGTCGACTAAGTGTAACCCAAGGTTTTAATACTTTGTTATCAATTATGCCAAGTGTCCTTGTACATAATTTCACCCCTGTTTTAATAATTCTAGTGACTATTAATCCATTCCCGTGTCCGGTTAAATGAACGATTATTCATACATATAAATACCCCGCCCATCGTGTTCGATCGAGTGTATATGGTTATTTATAGGGACGTCCAATTGTAAATCTTTATATTAAAATTAACAAACTATCATTTAGTTAAACAAATATAAAGCCCATTAATAATCCATAGTCTAATTTCCACAAGTGTCGTTCTTTTGTCCAAACCCCAATTATGGTACAAAGCCCAATTACCCAATTTTAGTAATTAGCCCAACATCATGATTACTTCGGATTAAATAAGCATAATAATAACTTAGCTACGAGACATTAAATTAAAAAGGTTGAACATAACTTACAATGATTAAAAATAGCGTAGCGTTACAAGGACAGAATTTCGACTTACACCCTTAGAACATTCGCTAACATACCCTTATTATTAGGATTTAAAATTAAAATTAAAATTAAAATATAAATTATATATATATATATATATATATATATATATATATATATATATATATATATATTTACGTATATATTGAGAGAGAGATAGATTATGGATATTTAAAATGATCAGAATTCGTTTGCTTTTATAGGGAATTGAGTTCAGGGGGTCTCCGCGACTCGCGGCCTTTTCTGCCTTCAAACTCCGCGAGTCGCGGAGTTTGAAATTCCAGCTCACCAACTTTGGAGTCTTTCTTGCCGACGGATTTTTATTATTTATATAATATATAAATAATTATAAGAATTATTTAAATATTATATTATATTTATGTGCATAGTTGACTTGTAATTTTTAGTCCGTTGCGTCGAGCGTTGAGAGTTGACTCTGGTCCCGGTTCCGGATTTTCGAACGTCCTTGCGTACAATTTAATATCTTGTACTTTGCGTTTTGAATCTTGTACTCTTGTAATTTCGAGACGTTTCTTATCAATAATTGGAACCTCTTTGATTGTATTTTGTACTTTTGAACTTTTTGGTCATTTGCGTCTTTAATTCGTCGAATCTGTCTTTTGTCTTCACCTTTTAATATTTAAACGAATATCACTTGTAAATAGAACAATTGCAACTAAAAGCTTGTCTTTCTTGGGGAATAATGCTATGAAATATATGTTCGTTTTTAGCATTATCAACAATCCTTGGGTCATTATCAAGCTTATGCCCTACCCTGAGAGACCTTGAAACAGAGAATGATTGAGGAATACTGTTCGCGGAATGAGATCAAGAAGATGGAACGTGAGTTCTGAGACTTGAAGTTAGTAGGCAGTGATCTTACCGCCTATAATAAGAGGTTCTTTGAGTTAGCACTGATGTGTCCAGAAATGGTTACTCCCGAGAAACGTAAGATTGAACAGTACATCGAGGGTTTAAGTGAGAGTATTCAAGGTGGGGTTACTACTTCTAAACCCACAACCATGCAAGAAGCTATTGATATGGCAAATTTGTTACTAGACCAGATTGCCCAGAGAGGAAAGGGTACTACTGTTAATGAGGTTAAGTCTAATGATGGTAAGAGAAAGTGGAACAATGGTCAAGATAAGAATCATAACCAGCAACCGTTCAAAAAGCAAGATACTTATAGAAACAACACCGGGGTCACTGGAGCTAACTCTAGGTATAAGGGTAATAAGCCATAATGTCCAAAGTGTGGCAAGCATCACTCTGGAACCTGTACTGCTGTAATTTGTGACCGGTGTAAGAAGTTTGGCCATTTGGTAAAGGATTGTAAGGTTAACCTCAACAACACTGCGAACAATGTGAATAATGTTGGTAATGCTAAGAACTGTTTTGGTTGCGGACAGCCGGGTCATTTCAAGAAAGATTGTCCTAAGAACAACAACACTGGAACTGCTCGAGGCCAGGCGTTCAACAATAACTCTGCGGAAGCTCGTGATGATCCAAAGCTAGTCACGGGTACGTTTTCACTCAATGATCAACATGTTTATGTTTTGTTTGACACTGGTGCTGATAGAAGTTTTATATCTAAGGATATTTGTCACAACGTTAAGAACCCTATTTTTCCCTTAAATAACGTGTATTCCATAGAACTAGGGAATGGTAACTTGATGAGAGCCGATAAGATCTATCGTGGTTGTATTTTGAAGTTAGAGGGTAAGCCTTTTAACATTGATGTGATACCTATTAAACTGGGAAGTTTTGACCTTGTGGTTGGAATGGAATGGTTATCTGACAACAAAGCCGAAGTGGTCTGTGACCTAAAGGCTATTCGTATTTCTATTGCTAACGGTGAACCTATGATGATTTATAGAGAAAAGAACAACTCACAATTACATCTCATTAACTGCTTGAAACTTCAGAAGTATGTGAGAAAGGGATGTATCGCGTTTATGGCTCACGTAAGCCAAGTTGAACCTGAAGAAAGGAGACCCGAAGATGTTCTTATAGTTAAGGAATTCCTTGAAGTTTTTTTGAAGGAATTACCTGGTCTCCCACCGCATCGGGAAGTTGAGTTTCTGACAGATTTAGTGCCCGGAGCGGCACCGGTGGCTCACGCACCGTACAGACATGCACCCCCAGAGCTTCAAGAGTTGTCTAACCAATTGCAAGAGTTGTTAGACAAGGGATTTATACGACCGAGTTATTCACCTTGGTGTAATTTTGTACTTTTTACCTACTCATTTTTTTTAAAGATACTCACAGCGGAAGACTAATTAATTTACATATCATATATTATTTACAGAAACATATGATTACACAAAACACTGGTGTTACGTTATTACTACAAGCCGTTTAACCATACAGTTTATTACAAAATACATCAGAGTGACACTGTGTCAAACATCTGCAGCTGCCCGGCAAAACCCACCAAAAGCTGCTATTACACACCTGCAGGGCAAAACACTGTGGGGGAATTAGCATAACGCTAAGTGAATGACAATATCTAGGTGGACATCACTACAAGCATCAAGCACATCTTATAGGCACTGGTCACTAATCACTTAAAGCCATACACAAGAGGACCGGCAACCCATAGCTGATCAAGCTGGAATATACCGATAGTCCATACTACTGAGTCACTGGTATAGTCTTCCAGATGTGATGCACTCATCATTCACACTATACCACTAATCAGTAACACTTGGACCCAATACTATTACCCTAAATACACAAGGTAAATAGCATTGACCACTTACGTCACACAAAACACCTCGACGTTCACTGGGTGCACACATAATCACATATAGTCACTGTACTGGTCACAGACTCATTACACAGTCTAATTAAGCATGGCACCGATCCCTATACTTGTCACTGTATAATCACATCCATAAAGATAATCCCACTCACCTGGAAGCACAAGTACTCAGTTGTCTTATATCACTGAGCCTTCACCTTTCCGTTTATCACCTGAGAATCATCACATAATATCCCAAGTTAGTATAGTATTCAAGTGTTGAATCTGTAGTGACCCGAACTTTTCCATGATTATATATTATATGAGATTAATATTTACATGAATAAATGATTTCAACATGTTAAGCAATCAAACTTGTTAAGACTTGATTAATTGAAAAGGATTTTTATGCAAACGTTTGACCACCCAGTTGTTCGATGATTCACGAATGTTATAACTTGTAAATGACATGATTAAATATATATGGATATATATATATATATATATATATATATATATATATATATATATATATATATATATATATATGTGTGTGTGTGTGTGTGTGTGTGTGTGTGTGTGTGTGTGTGTGTGTGTGTGTGTGTTTAACATGATATAATGATAATTAAGTATCTCATTATGTATATTAACAATGAACATTACACGAAAAATGAGACTACTAACTTACAAATTTCGAAACGATATATATGTAACGATTATCGTTGTAATAACGTCTTAATATTTATATATCGTATTAAGATATATTAACACACTATGTTATCATGATAACATAACAATTTAACATCTCATTAGATATTATAACAATGGATTAATTACATTAAACGAGATCGTTAACTTAAAGGTTTCGAAACAACACATACATGTAACGACTAACGATGATTTGACGACTTAATTAAAATGTATATATATGTAGTGTATTAAGATGTATTAATAAACATTTGAAGGACTTCAAGACATATATCAAAATACTTATACTTAACAAAAATGGTTACAATTACATTCCCATTTGTTTTCATTAACAATTCTACTCGTATTCATTCAGTATTCGTACTCGTATTATACCCAGCTTCTAGATGTATTTACTACTTGTATATACCAATAGTGAACTCCAATGATCAGCCATGAATGAGTCATAACCCATGATCATGACTTGTTTTAACTTATATTTGATATTTATGCATGAAAACAAAAACTAGTAACCCTATATTGACTAAGCATTAGGCTTTTTTTTCAAACAACACACACATCACATTTCTTTGATTTTCTAATCCAAATTCTCTCCATATTAACTCTCTCTAAACTCAAGAACATCTCTACTTCAGTAACATTGATCATCTAGGTCAATCTAGCTTCAATTACAATCAAGAAGCATCATCATTCAAGAACACATCAAGAACACTTCACAAATACTTTCAAGTTTACTAGATTACTTCCAAGCTTTCAAATCCATTTCAAGTAATCATCCAAGATCAAGAAACCTTTGTTATTTACAGTAGATTATCTTTCTAAATCAAGTTAATAATCATATTCAAGCTTTGATTCGATTTCTATAACCATAACTATCTTAATTCAAGTAGTAATCTTACTTGAACTTGTTTTTGTGTCATGATTCTACTTCAAGAACTTCCAAGCCATCAAAGATCCTTTGAAGCTCAAGTTATTTTTTCATCATTTTTAGTAGGTTTACCTACTATACTTGAGGTAGTAATGATGTTCATAACCTTGTTTGATTCGTATATATATAACTATCTTATTCAAAGAATATAACTTGTAATCACCAGAACATAGTTTAGTTAATTCTAAACTTGTTCGCAAACAAAAGTTAATCCTTCTAACTTGACTTTTAAAAACAACTTAACACATGTGTTATATCTTTATGATATGCTAACTTAATGAATTAAAACTTTAAAACACGATAAACACCGTAAAATCGGACATACGCTGTCGTAGTAAAACCGGGGGCTGTTTCGGGTTGGATAATTAAAAACTATGTTAATCCTTGATTCAAAAGATGTTCTTCTGGAAAAATGATATTTCTTATGAACATGAAACAATATCCAGAAATCTTGGTTAAACTCAAAATAGAGGTATGTTTTTCAAAATAGTCATAAAGATGTCGTTCTTTCGACGGAAATGACTATCTCTCTCAAAAATGACTTGTAACCAGTATTTCCGACTATAAACCTATACTTTTTCTGTTTAGATTAATAAATTTTGGTTCAATACGAAACCATAGCAATTTGATTCACTCAAAACGGATTTATAATGAAGAAGTTATGGGTAAAACAAAATTGGTTAAAAATGGTTAATATGACTACGTGATGATTTTACAAAAATCTATACTAACCATATCCTAGCTAACTTTTATTGTATTATACATGTATTCTAACATGTCTTATGTATTTCCTTATTATATACTAATCTTGATTAGTTAAGACAAGTTACACAATACGACATCATAATATGCATCGATAAACCATAAACACGTATACAATGTTTTGACATATCATATTGACATCATGTATATATTATTTTTGGAACAACCATAAGACACTATATGCGGTAATCTCGAGTTAGCATATAATGAGTCGAGGTTGATTCCAAAATAATATACTAATGATACGCATAGCGCATCGGGCTAATAATTGATTTTGTCCTTGAGCCTGGCCCGCTAGCGGCCCATTGGCCTTTTCCCTCAAAACCCTAATATCGCCTCTATAAATAGAGGGCGAGACTTCTACCCTAAAAACACACATATCCTGGAAGCTCAAACGCTCTCCTCTCCCTCTAGGGTTTTACCTACACAAGTGTAGGGTTTTCCCCTAGCCGCCAGTCGACACGCCTCGATGGCGGCCAAGCAGCCATAACCACCCTCCCGAAATCATCATCTCGGCTAGGGTTATCACGGTAACCGGACCGGAGGTTAAAGCCGCTGTATATAACAAACTCTCCTCTATTGCACTCAAGCGTATCTCTAGCATTCGGTGGAAATATGCTTGATCAATTGGCGCCATTCGTGGGACTAGACACAACAACCAATCGTGTTCCTACAGTCGAATGAACTAACGAGTTTGTTCCTACCATCTAATGAGTCACTTCTGAATCATGTATGTAAGTTTTTACTTATTTTCATTATTGGTAGAAAGGGTTTAATTAACTGCTGATATTTCATATATATTGCTTATTGCTTACGATTGATCGAGAATATTGTCTTGCGATAAAATCTATCCTTCTTGTAAGGTACATACCTTCCTGGTACTAACGAATTTTAAAATAGAAAAGAGCATATCCTCTTTTATTTGATCTGTCCACTGACATTTAATATAGCCTCTTTCAACATTGCATATGATAAACTTTTTGACTATATCTATTTACTGACCGTGTCAACGTAAAAAAAAAAACGAAATCGTTTATTACTATTCATAGTATCTTAAATATATGGACAGAAACGTTAACATATAGTCCTGAAAATTCATATATTATCTCGATTATCTCGATTTTGATCTATGCTTGTAGGCCGGGATGGCCGTTTGCCTAAATTTGCAATTGCAGGTTGCAAGCGATAAGTACGAATTTGTGTTTGTGTTTGTGTTTGCGGCAGTGTTTAATTTTCCATCCCCCAATTTTCGACGATGTTTGATTTGGCCAACCTCAAATTACCAGTGTTTTGTAATTGGAGGTAATCATATAATTATTTTATAGAGATTACATACTCGGAATATGTGTTAAACTATTTATGTTGTGGATCTTGAATATCTTTTTTTTTTTTTTTTTTTTTTGAATATGTTGTGGATCTTGAATATCTTTTATATTCTGAAAAAGGCCTATGCATTCTATTAGGCGATATGTATCTAATGATATTTAGTGGCAAAACTCATATGGCTACCGTAAATTTTGTGTCTGTAATATACCACCTACCTTTTAAATTTTTAATATATATATATATATATATATATATATATATATATATATATATATATATATATATATATATATATATTGGTAGGATCAAGAGGGAAGTAACCAATCGGGGGAAGCGGGGGAAGCAAAATTTTTTTTTTTCGTTTTTTGAAAAAACTTTGTTCACGAACATTATAGATTGGACGAAAATAAGAACATTTAGAAAAGACACTTCGTGATGAATGTTATTATTTTGGCGGGAAAACGCTCGAAGAAGTAATATATAACAATTATCGTGTTTTTCGAGCGTATGTTGAGGTTTTAGACATTAGGGTTTAGATATTAGGGTTTAGATATTAGGGTTTAGAAATTTAGGATTTAGGGTTTAGATTTAGGGTTTAGATTTAGGGTTTAGATTGAGTTTTTAACACGAACGGTTTAGAGTTTAGGGTTTAGGGTTTGGTGTTTTGGGTTTATGGAATAAACCCAAAACACCAAACCCTAAACCCTAAACCCTAAACTCTAAATCGGGCTAAATTTTACTTCACAAAACATGAAAAAAAAAACGTTAACATTCTTCACGAACAATATTATCTTGAATGTTATTTTTGTCGATCGTTTTCCCGCCAAAATAATAACATTCATCACGAAGTGTCTTTTCTAAATGTTCTTATTTTCATCCAATCTATAATGTTCGTGAACAAAGTTTTTTTCAAAAAACGAATTTTTTTATTTTTTTTGCTTCCCCCCGCTTCTCTCCGATTTGATGAGTAATATATTCACTAATTAAATCATGAGTGGATACTGAGTTTATCTTTCATGGTACTATCAGAGGTAGTTACGCAGGGTACAGGGCCGGATATTGAGGCGTGCAAGACGTGCGGCCGCACAGGGCCCAACATCTATAAGGGCCCCTAAAAAATATCCTAACATTACATATATATGCTAATTTTTACATATTTTGGTCCATTTGTTAATAAACAAATAGAAAAATCGAAAAATAAGATACATAATCAATGTCGAATACTCCGTAATATAATATTATGCTCCAATACTCCACGTTCATGCTCCAATACTCCACGTTCATGCTCGAATACTTATTTGCCGAAGCTTAGTATTATGTTATATAAGAAAAAAATTCGTATACAAAAGGCCCACTTTTATTTTTCGAACAGGGCCCATAAAATTAACGGGACGGCCCTGACAGGGTATAATATGTACCTCACTTATTATGTATTATGTCCACGATGATTAAACAATCGTGACACAATACATATGATTACTAAGGATTTGTTCACAGCTATATTTAAAGGGAAATAAACACACAAATGCTACATGGACTGTCACGTTCACGTGCAGTACCAACAACAGCCTTGCTACAGCCTTAAATGGAAACCTCTGCGCAATCTTGCTCGTGGCATAGAGCTGTCGTACACCTCCCAATGATAAAAGTCACTCTTTGGGCACAATTCATAGACAAATTTAAGGTGTGCTGGCTGCTATTCTTACATCCACTAAATCGCAAACGTGCACTGCCTTTTCATTAACAAAGTGTAATGGCCATGTGGAAGAAATGATAGTTCTCATAGCGTAACTGTCATACAGTCAGTGTTGTAAATCTTCTTATTTCTCCCCGAGATCTCCCCGAGATGTCGTTTTTGGAAGGACACCGAGACGAGATGTCCTTCTCCCGAGATTTCTCGGTCAACGGGGTCAAACATGGTCAAAGCCACGAGTTCTCGAAATTTCTTGCTCATTTCTTAAAAATTATCATAAACTCTCTTAATTTTTCGGAATTTCTCGCTCATTTCTTGGATTTTCTTGTAAAATCTTATAAAAATGTATATAAATATACATATATTGATTTATTTTTATATATTTATGTTATAAAAACTAAAAAGTCAACGGAAGTCAACATTCGAGATCTCCCCGAGATTTTTCCGAGATGCCGAGATCTCCCAAAAAATGTTCAAACGAGATCTCCCCGAGATCCGAGATCTCCAACCTTGCATACAGTTACAATTATAACTTGTTGAAAATTTAGTGTAATTGTGGGTTTTAATCTACACTTGTAAATGGGTTTAGAGGTACGGAATGTACACCCATTAAGTGATAGATTACCCGGACCCAAAAGTGGTTTTCCATTATTTACTATCATGACTTGGTCTACCTGATGACTAAGTGTTTTCAGTACTAAGTTTTCTTAGTAAGCTGAAATTTGGCTAAGTGTTTTGTGCTGGTTGTTCTGCATTGCTGGTCCTTGTGCTGGTTGTTCTGCATTGCTGGTCCCTGTGCTGGTTGTTCTGCGCAGCTGGTCCCTGTGCTGGTTGTTCTGCGCAGCTGGTCCTGTTTGATGGTTCTTCTGCGCTGCTGGTCCTGTTTGCTGACTTTTTCGCTGCTGGTCCTGTTTGCTGACTTTTGTGCTGCTGGTCCTGTTTGCTGACTTTTGCGCTGCTGGTCCCTATGCTGACTCCTTTGCGCTGCTAGTCCTTTTGCTGACTTTTGCGCTGCTGGTCCTTTTGCTGACTTTTGCGCTGCTGGTCCTTAAGAGGCAGTAGCAAGAAAACACTTAACACAATTTTGAGTGATTACGAAAGAATTATTCCTGGACCCACTTTTACTTTAATAGTGGAAGGAATAATACTTGTTTATTATAAAGTAATCACTCATGCTTTGATAGTTGTAAAATATAATATTTGTTTATTGTAAAAGTAACAAGTTTTACTTTAATGATAGAAGTAATAATATTTGTTTATTGTAAAAGTAATAACTTTTACTTTAATGATGGAAGTGATAATATATGTTTATTCTTCCTGTAACCACTTTTGAATATTATAGAAGATACTTTTATTAATCAATCGGCCAATTGATTTTAATAAAAGACTCTTTCATGATTAAGGGTGTATATAAATATATTAACCAATATGCATGAGAGGAGATACAAGTTACGAACATCTAATACTCCTCTGCAAAAGAGTTCTTGTTTACTGCCAATAACAAGAACTAATCTCTGTCTTATCCCAAAGTGATATTCGTGTAACCCAGGCAATAAGGGTCGAATAATTACTTTCGGAAAGTGATACCACGATTCAGTGATTTATCCGGCTTTCGATTATTTTACCCTACACGAAAATTAAATAAAACCTCCAACAATCGAAAGTAATTATTTGTTATAATCGATGGCGGCTACGATGAAACACATGACGGCGAATTTCTCCAAACTTGATAAGTTTGAGGGAATTGATTTTAGGAGATGGCAAAAGAAGATGCACTTCTTTCTGAGCAGCATGAGTGTGGTGTACGTACTCAACACACCAATTCCTGAAGATCATGGTGATGATGCCACTTTTGAACAAATTCGGAAAAGGTGCAAGTGGGAGAACGATGACTACATCGCTAGAGGTTTAATCCTCAATGGTATGGCTGATTCTCTTTTTGATATTTACCAAAATGTTGAATCTGCTAAAGAACTATGGGACTGTTTAGAAACCAAGTATATGTCTGAGGATGCTTCTAGTAAAAAGTTCCTTGTGAGTAATTAATGGTGTATCCTGATGTGGTAGCGGAGTGGTATATAATACTATTAAATTTTACAACGAAACACTATTAAATACGATACAATTTTACACAAGATATTTATTTATTTATAGAATGGATATACTTTAAACCTTGCTACAACACTTATAGGCAGTGTACCTAATCGTACAGTAGTGTAGTTTTTAGTAAGTCCGGTTCGTTCCACAGGGAATCTTTTTTAAACAAAGCTCAACGCTATATTAGTTTACTTTTATAAAAATACAAATATATATATAAGTAATATTATTATTATAAAGGGGGGTTTTTACCGTTTAATTACCGGTTTGTCGATTTTAAAACTTTAGTCGCAGTTAAAACCAAATGTAAAATATTAAAAATAAATACAAGACTTAAATTAAAGCATGAAGTAAATAACGATAAATGAAATTGCGAATAATAAAAGTGCGATAAAATAAACTTGCTATAATTAAAAAGTACGATAATTAAAAGTGCGATTAAATATAATAACAATAAAAATGCGATAATTAGAAGTGCAATTAAATATAAAATAAAGGAAATTAAATATGAAATAAAAGAATTATGCTTATTTAAACTTCCGTAATCATGATGTTTGACGTGTTGATTTTTGCTTTATGCCCATGGGTTAATTGTCCTTTGTCCTGGATTATTTAATATGTCCGTCTGGTTTTTGTCCATAACAGTCCATCAGTCATAAATATAAAGTGCGAGTGTCCTCGTCAAATTATCCTTATACCTGAAGTTAAATATTCCAACTAATTGGGGATTTAAACTGTAACAAGATTTTAATACTTTGTTTAATAATTACACCAGGATGTCGACTGAGTGTAACCCAAGGTTTTAATATTTTGTTATCAATTATACCAAGTGTCCTTGTACATAATTTCACCCCTGTTTTAATTATTCTAGTGGTTATTAATCCATTCCCGTGTCCGGTTAAATGAACGATTATTCGTTGGTATAAATACCCCGCCCATCGTGTCCGATCGAGTGTATATGGTAATTTATAGGGACGCCCAATTGTAAATCTTTATATTAACATTAACAAACTATCATTTAGTTAAACAAATATAAAGCCCATTAATAGCCCATAGTCTAATTTCCACAAGTGTCGTTCTTTTGTCCAAACCCCAATTATGGTACAAAGCCCAATTACCCAATTTTAGTAATTAGCCCAACATCATGATTACTTCGTTTTAAATAAGCATAATAATAACTTAGCTACGAGACATTAATGTAAAAAGGTTGAACATAACTTACAATGATTAAAAATAGCGTAGCGTTACACGGACAGAATTTCGACTTACACCCTTACAACATTTGCTAACATACCCTTATTATTAGAATTATAATTAAAATTAAAATATAAATTATAAATATATATATATATATATATATATATATATATATATATATATATATATATATATATTACGTATGAGAAGAAGAAGAAAAAGATGATGTTTTACGATCAGAATGCGCGAGCTTTATAGGGGGTTTCTGAATTTGGGGCTCCGCGACTCGCGGCATTTTTGCCTTCAAACTCCGCGAGTCGCGGAGAATGAAATTATAGCTCAGTCCCTTTGGAGTCTTTCTTGCCGACGGTTTTTATTATTTATTATAATATATAAATAATTATAAGAATTATTTAAATATTATATTATATTTATGTGCATAGTTGACTTGTAATTTTTAGTCCGTTGCGTCGAGCGTTGAGAGTTGACTCTGGTCCCGGTTCCGGATTTTCGAACGTCCTTGCGTACAATTTAATATCTTGTACTTTGCGTTTTGAATCTTGTACTCTTGTAATTTCGAGACGTTTCTTATCAATAATTGGAACCTCTTTGATTGTCTTTTGTACTTTTGAGCTTTTTGGTCGTTTGCGTCTTCAATTCGTCGAATCTGTCTTTTGTCTTCACCTTTTATTATTTAAACGAATATCACTTGTAAATAGAACAATTGTAACTAAAAGCTTGTCTTTCTTGAGGAATAATGCTATGAAATATATGTTCGTTTTTAGCATTATCAAATATTCCCACACTTGAGCGTTGCTTGTCCTCAAGCAATATCGTCTTGAAATACTAGAATCACTTCTTTATTCTTCACACTTTGTACATCAGTGATTTCTATACGGCGGTATAAACAATGGTAGTAACGATATGGTTTACAGTCCCACATGACTATAAAAATTTAGATCCATTAAGGAAATTGGATCTTTATGAAAACATTTGATCTTTTGAAAATTAAATCTAGTTTTTACCCTAGATAAGTTTTCCGGAATAACCCTTTACCGGTGTTTGCAAAATATTTTTGTGGGTTTGGTGGGTTTCAGATTTGAAAATTTTAGCTCAAAACTTGCGGTTTTGTGTCATCCACTTGCTAACCTTGTATTTGGAAAGCAACACGTCCAGTTTACTTGTCCCGTATATTACCTTTTGGTAAACTACCGTCCGGTTGTAAAGGAAAGCGTTGAACAAGCAACTGTTAAGGCAATGTCCCCTGACATGCTTTTAATTATGGTCTATAACGTGTCGGACGCAATTACTATCCTTGGTAGGAGCAATAGTAAAGTTCACCCTTATGATTTTTCGATATGGCACAAGGTCCTGTCTTTGACCACTATGCAACCACCGTTCTTACGGTTGACACCCGATTTAGTTCAGGTGACCTAATGAATTCCAGGTGAATTCCTAGGATTTTACGTTCAATGGTAATGAACGCATTGAAAATGGGTTTTCAGAGAACAAATCGGTTTATAATTTTGATCAAAATATTTTCTCGTTCAAGCTCGAGTTTAGATATCATTGAATTCCATGAGTTTGTAATTCTCAATCTTTAAGGTCAATCTCTAGGATTGAGTAATATCAGGCTTAAAAGCTGATTTTTAATCTTTAAGGAGATTATCCTTTCTGGGGATCTGATTCATTAGTCTTGTCCAGCTAATTTGCATGGTGCCCCCCCCCCCATTGTACGAGATAAATCCTTCTCATGGTTAGGATAAATCTGACCACTTGGCGACCCTGTTTAATGCTGAGGTTCGTGGATTTCCTGCTGATTTTAGTGATGACTTTTCTAGATTTTTCGTCAACCTACAGCTGGTCTGGACGACAACTTCATGACCTAAATCAAAAAGCGCGTGTCTTTTTCGGAAGACTTTACTTCCTTTTAATGATGGAATTGATTCATCGTGTAGATCCATCTCTTCTTTTCTTTCATCGGGTAAAACAGTTTAGTTTAGTCCAAAGCAAAAGTATTTTCAGTTATTTGTTACAGATATATGTGACATATGTTTAAGATAACTTGGTAAATTTTCCCACACTTGGCTTTTATTTTCCTTTTTATCGTCCTCTATTCCATTTTAAATGAATTTTAACATTTTTGTTTGTTTCTCAATTTATGTCCTTTTTGAGGTAACAATAATTTCGGTGTTAAAACCTAGTTTTATCGTTCATAAATATGTATAAACATGATTTTTAGTTCATTTAATTGAAAATTTTGAAAAATTTTACTAGAATTGGGTAGTCAGTATATAAGACCAGGGCTGTTCTTTATTATCAGAGAGCACTAGATTCTAATACAACTACTGCTTTACTAGTATTTTTAATGGTAACCAAGTGTATAAAGTAAAAATTTTTAAAATCCGAAAGAATTTAACCCCTTCCCACACTTAAGATCTTGCAATGCCCTCATTTGCAAGAAATCAGTAACAATTTAAATTATTGAGGGTGATTTGTGTGAAAATGATTAAATTTTTACCAAAGTTTCCAAATATATTGGCGTTTGTTTGCTGAATGATAAATGGTGCACATCATTTGTTCATTCCGTCTTGTTGTTATTTCACATATATTTTGCATCTTGTCGTCAAAATTAGTTGCTTTTGCTGAACTTAATGCCAGTCTTTGAAAATGCGTTGTTTTACCCTGCTGTGTACATAAAACAAACTGCAAACATATATACATATTTTTGAAGTTTGGTATATTACCCCACATTCAAAAATTATTAAAATCTAAGAATAAAAGTTAGATAATTATAAAAATGATTACAATATTAACAAAAGTATTAAACGTATCAATAATTACAAATTACAAAAAAAAAATAAGTATACTAGGGATGATACTGGTACCAATAGGGGTTCCAGGCATAACCATAGGTGCTATAGAATGCTTCGGCAGGGTTATACGTAGGATATGGTGGCTGCATCTCTATAGACCAGGGAGGGAAGATGGGTTTCGGTGTAGGAATATAGTTTCTACCTATATGTTGGCAATGAGCTATGATTTGGTTCTGATGAACTTGCCAATCTTCAAATGCTCTCTGTCTAGCATTTTCGTATTCCTGAGAAGCTATAAACCTTTGCATTTCTTGCATCTCATTCCCCCCTCCTACATTACCTTGCTGTTGGTTTCTCTCCACCTGTGGATGTCTACCATGGTATCGTACTGCGGCGTTATTTCGCCTCTTCAAAACTTTCGCACCATGGTATACATTTAAACCTATAGTATCGCGGGGTTCTGGTTCTTCTACTAATAATCCCCCCCGACTTATATCCACACCGAGATATTCACCAATCAAAGTAATAAAAATACCACCTCCTATTATGCTATGCGGTCGCATCCCCCGAACCATAGCTGATAAATAATAACCCACACAATATGGTATACTTACAGCGCTTTGTGGGTCTCGAATACACATATGGTAAAACAAATCTTGTTCATTTACCTTTTCCTTGTTTTTACCCCTTTGTGTAATCGAATTAGCTAAAAACCTATGAATCACTCTTAATTCGGCTCTATCTATATCCAAATAAGAGTAATTTCCCCCTTTGAAACGGTGATGGCTTGTCATTTGACTCCACACACCGTGTGTATCAAAATTTTCATCTATCTTTCTACCGTTTAGTATCAATCCTCTACAATCGGTAGACGCTAACTCCTCAGGCGTATATATACGTAAAGCCTGAGCCATGTCCAGTAAAGACATGTGGCGCATCGAACCGCCTAACAAAAATCTAATAAAAGAACGATCGGTTAAACTAGCTACCCGATCATTCAACTCTATACTACATAACAATTCTTCACACCATACTTTATATACAGGTCTACGTATGGTGAATAAACGTACCCAGTCATTAAAAGTAGAATTACCATACCTCTGTACAAGTAATTCCCTAATTGGCCCAGCCAATTCTACAGCTTCTAAGGGTCCCCATTCTATGACCCTCGGTACCTCAACAACCTTAGAATGAAGCGTATGCAAACCCCTTTGATATTTTGGATAATCTATCCAAAGTCTGTCAAATCTCAGGTTCGGGTGCAACTCTTCCAAGTGCATATCAGAAAAGGTCATGACTGGATGAGGTATATCCTGCTTGTAGTAGTTATCCACCTCCTGTTGTTCCACATTCTCAGCAGGAGTATTACGGGCTTGGGATGAAGATTCACCCCTTTCAGTCTGCAAAACACATCAAACACAATTTTTGTGCATCCAAATATGCATTAGTGTCAGCAAAATCATCAATCAAAATAATTACAATGACATTATCAATTTATATTAAACTTAAGCTTATTTTCACATTTTTATCAAATCTACACTTTTTCAAATAAGCATATACGAAAATGTTCGCCAAGTTCATAAGCATTCAACTCAAATAACATGTCAAAATAATCATTACTAGCAATTAAACAAGTCTCAAATGGCATTATCTTTCAAAAATCAAGTTCATGAATTTTTAGACTTGAAAAAGTCCACTTTAATTCTCAAAATCATGTTTAGGCTCAAAGTTTGGATCTTTTAACTACCTAGACATGTTACACTACTTAATTTAGCAACAATTTATGACAAAAATCGGCCATAACCTGTTTATATCAAAAAGCCCCAAATTGCTTAAGAACACAAACCCTAGATTATTCAAAATTTGAAGTTTAAGGCTTCTAATCATGTTAAATAGCATCAATCTAGGTTATACAAGCATAATACATAAACAATTTAAGCATAATTACACTAAAAAGCATCAAAATCAAATTGGGAAAAAAAATTGCTCAAGAACACCAAATTTCGGATTAAATGGTGTTTAGGTGTAGAAATTTACCATTTTTCTTGAGTAATTCCTAGATAGCATCCTTCTCAACATGATTTTAGTAAAAAATTTGGTGATTAACGGTTAAAAATTGTGATTTTGGGGTGTATTTTTCGGGTTTTTGCGTGCAGTTTTTCGCAGTATGTTTTTGTTTTGGGGTTGGGACTGATCTGTTCCAGCTCTTTATTTTTTTCTGATTTTTCGTAACTCCGCGACTCGCGGTGAATAACCCTTCAAACTCCGCGAGTCGCGGAGTTTGATATTTTTTTTTATATAATCAATAACTTATAAAACAATTAAGTACTTAATTTTAAAATTTTGTTTCCTTTGTTATTTAGGACGAGGTCGTTTCAGATCGATGTCCTAGTCCGTCCCTCGACAAAATTTTAAAATTTGTCTTTTTGTAGCGATTGTTTTAAAAGCTAAGATTTTTGATTTTTTTTAATGTTTTTGGCATACTTTAATTCAATAAGATTAAAAATAATGATAATAAAAGTTCTCGTCCCTCCCTTGGGTAAAGCAATTTCGGTTCAAAAACCTAGTCTTCAACTTACGACGAATTTTAAAAATCATATTTTTAACTTAATGAGATAAAGTAAATTTTTGTTTTTAAATTCACACAACTTAAATATAAAATTCAAAATTAATATTAAAAATTCACACCAAACTTAAAATTTGAAATGCATAAAATTAAAAATTCATATTATAAATTCACACCAAACTTATATTAATTTTTCAAATATTTACAATTTTAAATATATTGTTTTTACAAAGTTTACAATATTAATTTAAGATTTAAATATTAATTTTAAAAACATGGTAAAAATAAAATTAAAAATCTTTTTGTCTTTTTATCCCACTTTAATCAATCAAATATTATCAAAAATATGCGCCCCTCTTTTCGGTAAAGTAATTTCGGTTCCAAGACCTAATTTAACTCATGACGAATTTTTGAAATATTTTGGGTTGATTGTTTAAAGATATTTATACCTTAAGAATAAACGTTAAATTTCGCAGTGATGTAATAAATTTTTGAATGATATCAATAATTTCGATCGCCAAACCTAATTTTATTCAATACCAATTTAATACTTTTTAGCGAACAAATTAGCGTTTATTATCAAAAGGTTAAAAATAAAAATAAAAACTGTACAGACATACCTGTGAAATACATTTCTTAGTTATATGATCTATCCCATTCATAAGATAGTCGGTTTAATTGGTTTTCCATGGCTACATAGGCGTAACCTCGAGCATTCAGTGTCTTTTCTTCTAAACATATGAACGGTCCGTCTCTGCATAAAGTAACAAATTCGGTATTTGAATAGGTTTGATTATTTGAACATTTACCTCCATGTGACCATTTTCCGCATTTGTGACATCTTTCTAGGTGTCGTGCTCTTCTTTTCGCTGCGGATTTTGATTTTCCTTTACCAAATTGTAACTTATTATCTTCGCATCTGGATTCTTTTCTAACTCCGTCCATTCTTTCTCTGATTACTGATACTAATTCACTCGGTAGTATGTCATTATTACATTTAGTGATCAAAGCGTGTAGCATTAGACCATGGTTTAGTTCACAGGCAGTCTTCATTTCGTAAAAACCTAAAAAAATAAAAATTCAGAATGGGGGGAGAAGACTAGTTCTTTAGGGTCTGCTAGGGAAAGACCATTCGGGTTCCATTTTCGAGAACTACATGAAAACAGACAATCTAACTCTAACAGAAATACATATTATCCTTTAAAGACTTGATTCTCCCCACACTTAGTTAGTTGTGGTATCGAAATTGTGATTAACTTCATTGTCGAATTCCATCGGACTATCTATGTAGTGTTTAACTCTGTGACCATTAACTTTAAATTCAATCCCATTTGAATTTATTAATTCTATCGTTCCGTATGGGAAAACTCTTTTGACTATGAATGGTCCAGACCATCTTGATTTCGATTTTCCAGGAAATAGCTTGAATCGTGAATTGAAAAGAAGAACTCTGTCTCCTTCTTTAAATTCTTTTAAACTTCTGATTCTTTTATCATGCCATTTCTTCGTTCTTTCTTTATAGATTAACGAATTTTCGTATGCTTCATGTCTTAATTCTTCTAATTCGTTTAGTTGACTTAATCGTAGACGTCCAGCTTCATGTAAATCAAGATTACATGTCTTCAAAGCCCAAAATGCTTTGTGTTCAATTTCTACTGGAAGATGACATGCTTTTTCGTAAACGAGTTTAAAAGGTGTGGTTCCAATTGGAGTTTTGTAGGCTGTTCTAAAAGCCCAGAGTGCATCCTCCAATTTAATGGACCATTCCTTCGGATTTGATCCTACGGTTTTCTCTAGAATACGTTTTAAGGCTCGGTTGGTATTTTCAACTTGTCCACTTGTTTGTGGATGATATGCGGTGGAGATTTTATGAGTTACTCCATATCTTTTAAGAACTTTCTCAAGTTGATTATTACAGAAATGAGTACCCCGATCACTTATTAAAGCTTTCGGTGTTCCAAACCTTGCAAAAAGACGTTTTAAAAAGTTGACTACAACTCGTGCATCGTTAGTTGGGAGAGCTTGTGCTTCCGCCCATTTAGATACATAATCAATGGCTACGAGTATATATAGATTATTATGAGATTTTGGAAATGGACCCATAAAGTCAATACCCCAAATGTCAAATACTTCACATACTTGGATGACATTTTGTGGCATTTCATCACGTTGACTTATTTTTCCGGCCCTTTGACATGCATCACAGGATTTGCAAAGAAGGTGTGCGTCTTTGTAAATTGTAGGCCAATAGAATCCAGCATCATAAACTTTTCTTGCTGTTAGTTGAGGCCCATAATGCCCTCCTGTTGGTCCTGTGTGACAATGGTTTAATATTTTACTAGCTTCATCTCCAAATACACATCGGCGTATTATTCCATCGGGACAACTTTTAAACAGATGTGGATCTTCCCAAAAATAGTGTTTTATATCACTGAAGAATTTCTTTCGTTTTTGGTACGATAATCCTTTTTCAAGGAATCCACACACTAAATAATTTGCATAGTCTGCAAACCATGGGATTTCTTTATAATCTATCTTCAATAGATATTCATCAGGAAAGTTGTCTTGTATGGCCGATTCATTTAGAACTTCTAATTCGGGATTTTCAAGACGAGAAAGATGATCAGCGGCGAGATTTTCTGCTCCTCTTTTATCTCGGATTTCAATATCAAACTCTTGTAAGAGTAAGATCCAACGGATTAATCTTGGTTTAGCATCTTGTTTTGAAAATAGGTATCTAAGAGCAGAATGGTCGGTATAGACCACCGTTTTTGCTAGAACGAGATATGATCGAAATTTGTCAAAAGCAAAGACAATAGCAAGGAGTTCTTTTTCAGTAGTTGTATAGTTCATTTGTGCTCCTTGTAACGTCTTACTAGCATAATATATAGGTTGAAATCATTTTTCAATCCTTTGTCCTAAAACGGCTCCCATTGCAAAATCACTTGCATCGCACATTAGTTCAAATGGTAGATTCCAATTTGGTGTTATCATGATCGGCGCATTAGTGAGTTTTTATTTAAGAATATTAAAAGATTTGATACACTCATCTGAAAAGATGAATGGAGCATCCTTTTCTAGGAGTTTATTCATAGGAGTGGCAATTTTAGAAAAATCTTTTATGAAACGTCGGTAAAAACCGGCATGCCCTAGAAAACTCCTAACTCCTCTAACATTGGTGGGATGTGGAAGTTTAGCAATTACATCTACTTTAGCTCTATCCACTTCAATTCCTTCTTTTGAAATTTTATGTCCAAGAACGATGCCTTCTTTAACCATGAAATGGCATTTCTCCCAATTAAGTACTAGATTTGATTTTTCGCATCTAATTTGCATTCGTTCCAGATTAACTAGACATGATTTAAATGTATCACCGAAGACTGAAAAGTCATCCATGAAAACTTCCATGCATTCTTCTATCATGTCATGAAAAATCGCCATCATACACCTTTGAAAGGTTGCAGGAGCGTTACAAAGTCCAAATGGCATGCGTTTGTAAGCAAAAGTACCATAAGGGCACGTGAATGTGGTTTTCTCTTGGTCCTCGGGTGCTATTGGAATTTGAAAATATCCGGAAAATCCATCTAGAAAACAATAGTAACTATTTCCGGCTAATCTTTCCAACATTTGATCTATGAAAGCTAAGGGAAAGTGATCTTTTCTGGTGGTGTCATTTAATTTTCTATAATCAATACATACACGCCATCCTGTTACAGTCCTAGTAGGAATAAGCTCATTTTTCTCATTTGTAATGACAGTCATGCCACCCTTCTTAGGCACGCATTGAACTGGGCTTACCCATGGACTATCAGAAATTGGATATATCAAACCTGCATCTGGCAGTTTAATAATCTCTTTCTTAACTACATCTTGCATATTAGGATTTAGTCTTCGTTGGCGTTGCACATATGTTTTATGACCTTCTTCCATAAGGATTTTATGTGTGCAATACGAAGGACTTATTCCTTTAATATCATGAATCTTCCATGCAATGGCTGGTTTATGAGCTTTCAACACAGAAATGAGTTGTGATTTCTCATTTTCAGTAAGAGAAGACGATATTATTACAGGTAATTCAGATTCACCATGTAAATAAGCGTATTCCAAATGGTTTGGAAGTGGCTTTAACTCTAATTTCGGAGGTTCTTCTATCGATGATTTGTATCGATATATGTCTTCTTCTTTTAGCATTTGAATTTCTTCTGTTGTTGGTTCATATCCATTAGCTATAAGTGTAGTTAACATTTCAGCTTCATCAATTGGTTCATTACCTTCTCCTAAAGAACATTCTCCTGTTCCTTGTAATTCTGGAAATTCTTCTAATAATTCTGCATGTGCATCTATAGTTTGAATATAATAACATGTATCATCTGCAGATTGTGGTTGTTGCATTGCTTTATCAACTGAAAAGGTAACACTCTCATCCTCTATACTTAGGGTCAATTTCTTACCGAACACGTCTATCATTGCTTTAGCCGTGTTTAAGAATGGTCTTCCTAATATGAGAGGAACTTGAGAATCTTCTTCCATGTCCAGAACAACAAAATCTACTGGAAATACTAAAGTACCAACTTTAACTAGCATGTTCTCCATTATCCCTCTAGGATATTTTATTGATCTATCGGCTAGTTGTATGCTTATTCTGGTTGGTTTCAATTCTCCAAGGTCTAGTTTAGTGTATAGTGAATACGGCATTAAATTTATACTAGCTCCTAAGTCTGCCAATGCTTCTATTGAACTAAGACTACCCAGAAAACATGGAATTGTGAAACTTTCTGGATCAGATAGTTTTTCTGGTATCTTATTCAACAGCACTGCTGAACAATTAGCAATCATAGTAACAGCCGAGAGTTCTTCCATTTTCTTTCTATTTGAGATTAGATCTTTCAAGAATTTAGCATATCTAGGCATTCCTGAAATCACATCAATGAAAGGAAGATTTACATTTATCTGTTTAAACATATCCAAGAATTTGGACTGCTCGGCTTCAAGTTTCTCTTTCTTCATTTTACTCGGGTAAGGAAGTGGTGGTTGGTATGGTTTAACATAAGGTTTATCCTTAACTATGTTATTTTCATTAACCTTTTCAACTACCGGTTCTTTTTCCTTATCTTGATCAGGTTGTGGTTCTTGTGGAGTAGGAATGGCTTCATCAGAAGTTACAGGTATTTCAGGTGGTTTAAGTGTTGTGCCACTTCTTATGGTAATAGCTTTAGCTGTTTCATTCCGGGGGTTAGCATTTGTATCACTAGGTAGATTTCCCGGTTTTCTTTCACCTATTAACCTTGCTAGGTTACTCACTTCTTATTCTAGATTTTGAATAGAAGCTTGTTGATTTCTAAATGCTTGAGCATTTTGTTCATTGGTTTGTTTCTGAGATGTGAAAAACTGCGTTTGAGTTTCAACTAGCTTTGTCATCATATCTTCTAAATTTGGCTTTTTATCATCGGTTTGTTGTGGTGGTTTGTTTTGAAAATTAGGTCTTTGCTGATTGTAAGTATTATTGGATACTTGTTGATTGCTAGGACCTTGTTGGTTGTTGTATGGAATATTTCGGTTATAATTCTGGTTTTGATTGTAAATAGGTCTTGGCGGTTGATAATTATTCTGATAATTATTTCCAGGCCTTTGTTTTATGTATGAAATATTCTCTCTTTGTTCCATTGTTAATTCAATACTGAGACAATCTTTTGTCAAATGTGGTCCTCCACACTGCTCACAACTAATTCGTATTGAGTGAATATCCTTAGTCATCTTTTCCATTCGTCTCTCCACAGCATCTACCTTTGCGGAAATGGAATCTAAGTCATGGATAGAATCGGCTCTAGCTGCTTTAGATGATCTAACGATGTCTTTTTCTTGGTGCCACTCATGTGAGTGGGAAGCAGTGTTATCAATAATTTTGTAAGCATCAGTTTCGGTTTTCTTCATAATAGAACCACCAGCTGCTATATCTATGTCTTTTCTTGTAGTGATGTCGCATCCTTGGTAGAATATTTGTACTATTTGACAGGTGTCTAAACCATGTTGCGGACATCCTCTTAACAACTTTCCATATCTTGTCCACGCCTCATATAGAGTTTCATTTGGTTTCTGTGTAAACGTAACAATTTCTGCTTGAAGTCTTACGGCTTTAGATGCAGGAAAGAATTGTTTAAGAAATTTTTCAACTAAAACGTCCCATGTATCAATCGCCCCTTCAGGTAACGATTCCAACCAATCTTTGGCTTCTCCCTTTAAAGTCCAGGGAAATAACATGAGATATATCTGTTCATCCTCCACTTCTCGGATTTTAAATAGTGTGCAGATCCTATTAAAGGTACGTAGATGTTCATTTAGATCTTCCTTCGGCGCACCACTAAATTGGCATTGATTAGTCACCATGTGTAGAATTTGTCCTTTGATTTCATAATCTGGCGCATTAATGTCTGGATGAGTAATTGCGTGTCCTTGGCCAGTGCGTTTAGCTCTCATTCGGTCTTCCATACTTAAAGGTTCCAGATTCTCCATAATTGAATTTGTTGAATCGGAATCACTAGAGGATTCTGATTTAATGGTTCGTTCCTCAACAATCTCTGTTTGAATGATTGGTGGTTCCGGAGGAAAGTTTAATGGTTCAGGATCTATGAACCGTTCCTGAATATTCTCCGGATTCTCAATTGTGAGGTTGGGTTCAACAAATGGATTATCGGAAATTTGAACTGAAGTACTTGGTTGACTGGATGACGATTCTAAAGAGAAATCAACGGTGGTTATATTTGCTAAATGTCTTGATCTAGTTACAGGTGGTGAACGTACAAAAGGTGGTGAACGTCTTACTCGGTGCATTCACTGAATATCCTATTAGTTTTTAAAAGGAAAGAAAAATTATAATAAGTTATCCAACCAATAGACTTTTCTGATTTTGCCCACGTTTCGAATAGCCAAAAGATGCAGCAGAGGGGCAGGATTCGTTTGGTCTCAATATAATTGAGGACTGTTTGGCTCCAATAACCCGGTCCACGTACAAATCCAACTATTACTACGAACCAGAAAATTTTGATGTCTATCAATTTAACCACTTAAAATAAATTTTCGTAATTTTAAGAAATTTAGATAAGAAGTAGAATAAAAATCTATGTCCTAAAACTAGAAAAGCGAGAAATAAGAAAGAAAAAGAGTTCGTCGAAAAAGAAAAATGGTTGAAAAATAAAAGGTGACGGAAAAATAAAAGAAACTTATAAAAACTTAAAAATACTTGACTAACCTAACCTTATTACTACAACTAACTTAAAATTATAATCGCAAATTGATATTACTAATTGGAATGATAATTGATACATAGGTAAAAGTCGTCTAAAAATATTAAAGCTTACAGGAAAAACTATATCCCAAATGGAAATACCTTAAAAAGAAACTAAAACTTAAAAAGGCGTCGCAAAATTCTAAAGTACCTAAATCTTAATCTAAGAAAAAGCACTTAAGGAATTCTACGGCAAAGCCTAAAAATCTAGGAGTAAAAATAACTATAGCAAAAACTAAGTTTAAAATTAAATATGAGCGAAAAATACAAATATTACGTTAAAACGATTGAAAAGGGACAAAATATAAAAATATACAAAAAGTTGTAAAAAGTACAATTTTTATAAAGATATTATTTTTATATTATTTATTTTATTAAACTATTAATTTTACAATTTAATTAAACTTAATAAACTAAAATATAAATTAAATAAAACTTAAATTAAACTAAAACTAATTATAATAATAATAATAATTAGGGTTTATAATAATAATTAATTAATAATTACTCCGTGATTAATTGCAGTAGGGTTTCTGTCGGTGTCAGAATTACTCCGCGAGTCGCGGTATTTCAAACAACAAACCCCGCTAGTCGCGGGGTTTCAAAATTCAACCCTGGAACAGTTTAAAACTCGACGTTTTTTTTTTTTTTCTGTTTTCTGTTTTTATATTTTCTGTTTATATTATCTTATTAAAATATTTATGTAATCTAAATAAAACTTATCTTTAATAACTAAGATAAAAATAAAATACTTTATAACAATAAAAAAAACAGATTTATATATATATATATATTTTTTTTTTCGGTTTTTTTATATTTATAAAATATATTTATAAAATAAATTAAATAAAACTCATATTTTTACAAAATAAAACTTATATTTATCAAACTCCTAAAAATACATAAATTTTTGTTTTTCTTTTTATATTTTCGAATAATTAAAACGTATTTTTACAAAAATGAATTTTAATAAAAGTTAACTAAATTTTTTTTTTTTTTTTTTATATTAGTGTTGCGCTTCCGGCTTTTAAGAGAGATCCCCGACAGCGGCGCCAAAAATACTTGATGTGGTAGCGGAGTGGTATATAATACTATTAAATTTTACAATGAAACACTATTAAATACGATACAATTATACACAAGATATTTATTTATTTATAGAATGGATATACTTTAAACCTTGCTACAACACTTATAGGCAGTGTACCTAATCGTACAGTAGTGTAGTTTTTAGTAAGTCCGGTTCGTTCCACAGGGAATCTTTTTTAAACAAAGCTCAACGCTATATTAGTTTACTTTTATAAAAATACAAATATATATATAAGTAATATTATTATTATAAAGGGGGGTTTTTACCGTTTAATGACCGGTTTGTCGATTTTAAAACTTTAGTCGCAGTTAAAACCAAATGTAAAATATTAAAAATAAATACAAGACTTAAATTAAAGCATGAAGTAAATAACGATAAATGAAATTGCGAATAATAAAAGTGCGATAAAATAAACTTGCGATAATTAAAAAGTACGATAATTAAAAGTGCGATTAAATACAATAACAATAAAAATGCGATAATTAGAAGTGCAATTAAATATAAAATAAAGGAAATTAAATATGAAATAAAAGAATTATGCTTATTTAAACTTCCGTAATCATGATGTTTGACGTGTTGATTTTTGCTTTATGCCCATGGGTTAATTGTCCTTTGTCCTGGATTATTTAATATGTCCGTCTGGTTTTTGTCCATAACAGTCCATCAGTCATAAATATAAAGTAAAAGTGTCCTCGTCAAATTATCCTTATACCCGAAGTTAAATATTCCAACTAATTGGGGATTTAAACTGTAACAAGATTTTAATACTTTGTTTAATAATTACACCAGGATGTCGACTGAGTGTAACCCAAGGTTTTAATATTTTGTTATCAATTATACCAAGTGTCCTTGTACATAATTTCACCCATGTTTTAATTATTCTAGTGGTTATTAATCCATTCCCGTGTCCGGTTAAATGAACGATTATTCGTTGGTATAAATACCCCGCTCATCGTGTCCGATCGAGTGTATATGGTAATTTATAGGGACGCCCAATTGTAAATCTTTATATTAACATTAACAAACTATCATTTAGTTAAACAAATATAAAGCCCATTAATAGCCCATAGTCTAATTTCCACAAGTGTCGTTCTTTTGTCCAAACCCCAATTATGGTACAAAGCCCAATTACCCAATTTTAGTAATTAGCCCAACATCATGATTACTTCGTTTTAAATAAGCATAATAATAACTTAGCTACGAGACATTAATGTAAAAAGGTTGAACATAACTTACAATAATTAAAAATAGCATAGCGTTACACGGACAGAATTTCGACTTACACCCTTACAACATTTGCTAACATACCCTTATTATTAGAATTATAATTAAAATTAAAATATAAATTATAAATATATATATATATATATATATTTTACGTATGAGAAGAAGAAGAAAAAGATGATGTTTTACGATCAGAATGCGCGAGCTTTATAGGGGGTTTCTGAATTTGGGGCTCCGCGACTCGCGGCATTTTTGCCTTCAAACTCCGCGAGTCGCGGAGAATGAAATTACAGCTCAGTCCCTTTGGAGTCTTTCTTGCCGACGGTTTTTATTATTTATTATAATATATAAATAATTATAAGAATTATTTAAATATTATATTATATTTATGTGCATAGTTGACTTGTAATTTTTAGTCCGTTGCGTCGAGCGTTGAGAGTTGACTCTGGTCCCGGTTCCGGATTTTCGAACGTCCTTGCGTACAATTTAATATCTTGTACTTTACGTTTTGAATCTTGTACTCTTGTAATTTCGAGACGTTTCTTATCAATAATTGGAACCTCTTTGATTGTCTTTTGTACTTTTGAGCTTTTTGGTCGTTTGCGTCTTCAATTCGTCGAATCTGTCTTTTGTCTTCACCTTTTATTATTTAAACGAATATCACTTGTAAATAGAACAATTGTAACTAAAAGCTTGTCTTTCTTGAGGAATAATGCTATGAAATATATGTTCGTTTTTAGCATTATCATATCCTATCGTATACACGCATAAAAGGCATAATGGTTGCATAAAAGTAGCATCAGGAAGGCTGGAAACAACAGTTTTGTGGAGTTATACGTCCAGCGTTCTCTGCTGTACAGGCTGCTCCGTCATGCGTAAGCCCTGAAGGCCGCCTAGCGCGTAAGCCCTGGCCGGAGAACGCCACCTTCAGCATAAATTTCGGATCACGAATAACAGAACATATCATTATCTGACACGTGTCCCCAAGTAATCTGTTGGATCTGACACTATAAATAGACCCCTTGGGTCGTCATTTTACACAGTTCAGAGATTCTGACAACCTTGAGAGCTAAGATTTCACTTCTCTTTCTCTCTATACTTTCTCTCACTAGAAGTCATCCGGCTAGCACTCTTACGCTCTACGGACGACAGATTGATTAAGCCACCCCACAAGTTTCTACACTTGTGAACCGGGTCTGCAGGGATTATTTCCCGAGGGTAAAAATCAATCGGCAACACTCTGCCCTCCTAAAGCTAGATTACTTCTAGTATCTTGTTGACACACTAAGCCTTACCTCATACCCTATTTTTTTCTCACGAAGTACTGGCACATAATTGCTCGGCCATTCTTGACTCACTTTGCAAAGCACAAGAATTCCCTCATACCTTTCGTATGATCTGGGCGGAAGGCGGAGCCCTTTCAAACTATTTACTATCCGCTGCTCTGCGGGAGAAATCTTAGCACCCTTTCCTATACCAGCATCAATAGCACCCCATTCCCGGACAACGGAATACTCTTCCGGAATAACGGTCTCATCAACAAAGAAAAATGGACTTTTCCAGTCCTTCAAATTTGAAACTCTATTCGGGCCAACAAAATGATTATTTTTCTTACTATCAATAGTAAGCCAGCAGTCACTAATTGTGCGAATTCTAAATAAAGAGATAAAAACGTTAATGCGAGGCTTTATGTTAATAGCATTGCAGTATATTTCAAAAAGGATGATTTTTTGAAGGCCATGGGGATGCATCTGACTAAGACAGGCCCCATAGTATCTAAAAAGGCGAAGAAGAAAGTTAGTAAGAGGAACACGGAGGTTGCCGTGGGTAATTTGTAAAGCGTATAAAGTAATTTTCCCCTCATGAGGGTTATCAGCAGTTTGTTTGTTGGTGGGAAGAACAGGGTTGTATTGATTGAGATGGCGGAAGGCTATCTTTAAGCCATCTAAATATTCACTAGTCAATGATGAAGCCATCATGCTAACTTCTGGAATGTCAGCGGTATTTGACGAAGAGGGCTTGGCCTGCTCTTGGCCAGTACTCTGTGTAGAAGCCATGATAATACAGTAAAAGATATCAACAAGAAGAAAATAGCAGTAAGATGAAGTGTACTGACCTTGGAAGACGGTAAACCTTAAAAAGTTGAAGATTGAAGAAGGCGATGAAGATTTGGGGGAGAAATATGCTTTTTAGATCTTGGCAAAAGTAAAAAAGTGTTGGTAACAGGGTTATGACGATTTTTATAGGATTTCATCGATGCAATTTTTATGGCCACGATTAAGACACGTGTAGGGGTGAGTTTAAACGAAGGGTACGAAATAACACTTTTTACAGCTGGAGGCGCGTGGATGATCTCAGCCGTAAAAAATTAATCATAACAGCGTCAGTAAAACTCGTCTGCATTTAATGCCTAAAATGTTTTCCCCGGTGCAAGTGGGCAATGAACAGGCTCGTTTGGCATGCGTTTTCAAAAGTTTAACGACTTAATCATTCTTCAAATGCTTAAGTCATTAAACTGGGGGGACTTAATGGTGTATCCTATCGTATACACGCATAAAAGGCAAAATGGTTGCATAAAAGTAGCATCAGGAAGGCTGGAAACAACAGTTTTGTGGAGTTATAAATCCAGCGTTCTCCGCTGTACAGGCTGCTCCATCATGCGTAAGCCCTGAAGTCCGCCTAGCGCGTAAGCCCTGGCCGGAGAACGCCACCTTCAGCATAAATTTCGGATCACGAATAACAGAACATATCATCATCTGACACGTGTCCCCAAGTAATCTGGTGGATCTGACACTATAAATAGACCCCTTGGGTCGTCATTTTACACAGTTCAGAGATTCTGACAACTTTGAGAGCTAAGATTTCACTTCTCTTTCTCTCTCTACTTTCTCTCACTAGAAGTCATCCGGATAGCACTCTTACGCTCTACGGATGACAGATTGATTAAGCCACCCCACAAGTTTCTACACTTGTGAACCGGGTCTGCAGGGATTATTTCCCGAGGGTAAAAATCAATCGGCAACACTCCGCCCTCCTAAAACTAGATTACTTCTAGTATCTTGTTGACACACTAAGCCTTACCTCATAAGGAAATAGGTGTTAACAGTAATTTTAATAATTACAAGATGGTCGATTCTAGACCGGTCTTGGAACAATACAATGAGCTCATTCGTATACTTGGTCAATTCACACAACATAAAATGAATATGGACGAGTCTATTAAAGTCTCAAGTATCATTGATAAACTACCTCCATCTTGGAAAGAATTTAAACATTCTTTGAAACATAAGAAGGAGGAGTTAACTCTTGTTGAGTTAGGTAATCATCTACGTATTGAGGAATCCCTCAGGGTGCAGGATAATGACAAGCCAAAGAGCAACGAAGTTGCTGGTACGTCTGTTGTCAATATGGTGGAACATAAAAAGTTCACTAGTAAAAATGACAAAAAGGGCAACCGTAAAAATCAAGGTTATAACAAGGCTAATTCGAATAAGAAGTCTAAATTGACTTGTTGGAAGTGTGGTAAAACTGGACACTTGAAAATGGATTGCAAGGTTATATTTGGTAATAATAATGCCAAAGGAACTAGCATAAGCGGTTCGGGAAATGGTTTAAACAACCAAAGCTCGAAAGGTCATAATATGTTTAATAATTCAAATAAGAATTATGTTTCATATATATCTGAAGCTTATTTTGTGCAGGATGATGATGTTGCGTGGTGGGTTGACTCGGGAGCTACCACCCATGTATGCAAGAAAAGATTTTGGTTCAAGACTTACGAGTCCGTGACTGATGGATCAATTCTTCATATGGGAAATGAGTCAACAACACCTGTTCATGGACGTGGAAGTGTAGATTTATGTTTTAGTTCTGGAAAAACTGTTTGTTTGTTTGATGTTTTGCATGTACCACAAATAAGGAAAAATTTAGTTTCCAGTAGTGTGTTAAATTGTTGTGGTTATAAACAAGTGATTGAATCTGATAAGTTTGTTTTTGTCAAAACATGGTATGTTTGTTGGTTTTGGTTATTTATATAATCGAATGTTTAGACTTAACATTAATCACTTAAATGTTAATTTTGCTTTTATTTCAACTTCTGGCATAAATAATTCTACACTGTGGCATGCTAGACTAGGACATGTACACTTTAAAAGAATGCAAGATATGTCTAAAGATGGTTTAATACCGGCCTTTGATATGAACAATGAAAAGTGTAAAACGTGTATGTTGACAAAAATCACTAAGAAACCATTTCAAAATGTATATCGTGATACTGAAATTTTGGAATTAATACATAGTGATTTGTGTGATTTGCATGCAACTCCTACTTTAGGGAATAAGAAATATTTTGTTATTTTTATTGATGATGCTTCTAGGTTTTGCTATGTTTACTTGTTACATACTAAGGATGAAGCATTGGATAAATTTAAAATATTTAAAATTGAAGTAGAATTGCAACAAAAGGCTTTGATTAAAAGACTTAGAACGGATAGGGGAGGTGAATACGTTGACCAATCGTATTTCCAATCCGTTGGTATTATCCATGAGACCACAGCTCCTTATACTCCACAACAAAATGGTATATCTGAAAAGAAGAATAGGGTCCTTAAGGAAATGGTTAATTCTATGTTATCCTATTCGGGTTTAAGTGAAGGATTTTGGGGGGAAGCTATGTTAACATCTTGTTATTTGCTTAATAGAGTTCCTAACAAAAGAAATAAGATTACACCTTATGAACTTTGGAATAAAAGGAAACCTAACTTGAATTATCTTCGGGTATGGGGTTGTAGGGCGGTCGTAAGACTGCCTGATCTCAAGAAGAAAAGTTTAGGTGAAAGAGGTATAGATTGCATATTTGTTGGATATGTTGAACATTCCAAGGCATATAGGTTCTATGTAATAGAGCCTAATGAGTTTGTCTCAATCAATTCTGTGATTGATTCAAGGGATACAATCTTTGATGAAAATCGATTTTCATCTATACCTAGACCAAAAGATATGATTCCAAGTAACAATGGAATCAATAAGGATTGTAATGATGAAGTCTCTGAAAAGGCTGTTAATCAGTCACTCGAGCTTCAAAAAAGCAAAAGAGAAAGGAAACCTAAATCATTTGGACCAGATTTTAAACTATACTTAGTTGAAGGTTCCAGGGATGATGTTTCTACCCAATATTCATATTGCTTCAATGTTGATGATGATCCTAAAACATATGATGAAGCAATGAGGTCTCAGGATGTTGCATTCTGGAAAGAGGCAATTAATGATGAGATGGATTCCATTATGGGCAATAACACTTGGGTGTTAGCTGATTTACCTCCTGGTTGCAAACCTTTGGGTTGCAAATGGATCTTCAAAAAGAAGATGAAGGTGGATGGAACTATTGAAAAGTTCAAGGCAAGGTTAGTCATTCAAGGCTTTAGACAAAAGTCTGGAATTGACTATTTTGATACTTATGCTCCTGTGGCACATATCACTACCATTAGACTGCTGATTGCTTTGTCTACAATTCACAATCTGGTTATTCACCAGATGGATGTGAAGACAGCATTCTTGAATGGTGAATTAGATGAGGAGGTTTATATGAACCAACCTCAGGGCTTTGTCATGCCAGGAAATGAAGGCAAGGTGTGCAAACTTGTGAAGTCCTTATATGGTTTGAAACAAGCACCTAAGCAATGGCATCATAAGTTTGATGAAGTGGTTTTATCTAGTGGTTTTAAATTAAACCAAGCAGATAAATGTGTATATAGTAAATTTGATGATTCTGGTAAAGGAGTTATAATTTGTCTATATGTTGATGATATGTTAATCTTTGGGACTGACCAAAGTCAGGTTGATTTAACAAAAGAATTTTTGTCATCAAAATTCTCCATGAAAGATATGGGGGAGGCTGACGTTATCCTTGGCATTAGGATCAAACGTGAAAGCAAAGGAATTTCAATTTCTCAATCTCATTATATTGAGAAGGTGTTGAAAAAATTCAATTGCTTTGAATGTACTCCTGTGAGTACCCCTGTGGATCCAAGTGAGAAGCTTATGCCTAATCAAGGTAAAGATGTATCACAACTTGAGTATTCTCAGGTGATTGGCTGTTTGATGTACGCCATGACTTGTACAAGGCCGGATATTGCTTTTGCGGTGGGAAAACTGAGTAGATATACTAGTAATCCTAGTACTCATCACTGGCAAGCAATTAGGCGGGTACTGAAGTACTTGAAGAAAACTATGGACTATAGTTTATCTTATAATGGGTTTCCTTCGGTAATAGAAGGATATTCTGATGCGAGCTGGATAACCAATATTGAAGATCATTCTTCAACAAGTGGTTGGGTGTTCTTGCTTGGGGGAGGTGCTATTTCATGGGCTTCTAAGAAGCAGACATGTATTACCAACTCAACGATAGAATCTGAGTTTGTTGCTTTAGCTGCTGCTGGTAAAGAAGCAGAATGGCTTAGAAACTTGATCCATGAGATACCATTATGGCCTAAACCTATAGCACCCATGTCTATCCATTGTGATAGTGCTGCGACATTGGCAAAGGCTTATAGCCAGATGTACAATGGAAAATCTAGACACTTATGTGTTAGACATAGCATGATTCGTGAACTCATCATGAATGGGGTGATTTCTATAGTGTTCGTGAGGTCACAACAGAATTTAGCTGATCACTTGACGAAGGGATTGGCAAGGGACTTGGTTGACAAGTCTGCTGTGGGGATGGGTTTAAAGTCCGCATAAATTTCTAATTATAAGATACCCAATTCCCTTCTGATAAAAATTAGAAGTTGAATTCAATGTGGAAGGCTTATACTTAGAAATTTGGAGTACATAAGTTTTGTATCATCCCAAGGTAATGTATGTACTCGGACCTGCTGAAGGAGAGGTTGAAGTCTAGCTTCTTAATAGTTCATTTGAAAAAGTGCATGAGCAGGTGCATGACTGAAATGAACTACCTATGTGAATGTGAAGTTTTGCCGCTTCAACAAAGCTTGGACTTTTGCTTTAGATACATTCATGAAAGGATATGGACACATGGCTTGTAAAGTGTCAGGATAGCTTTAGAGTATTTAAAAACTTATGTGCATGTTATTTTCAGTTATTCAAATGGGTTGAAGGGTTCAATTCTTAGAACACCCCGATTCTCGAATATTTGTAATGCGTAATGTACTAAGGTGAAAATTCAATCTTCAAGATATTTTCATTTATGCATGAGTTTTGTTTTAATTTGTTTAATTCTCATGAAACGAATTGCACTAAATTGGGGAAGATTGTTGGAAATTTAGTGTAATTGTGGGTTTTAATCTACACTTGTAAATGGATTTGGAGGTACGGAGTGTACACCCATTAAGTGATAGATAATCCGGACCCAAAAGTGGTTTTCCATTATTTACTATCATGACTTGGTCTACCTGAAATTTGACTAAGTGTTTTCAGTACTAAGTTTTCTTAGTAAGCTGAAATTTGGTTAAGTGTTTTGTGCTGGTTGTTCTGCATTGCTGGTCCTTGTGCTGGTTGTTCTGCATTGCTGGTCCCTGTGCTGGTTGTTCTGCGCAGCTGGTCCTTGTGCTGGTTGTTCTGCGCAGCTGGTCCTGTTTGCTGGTTCCTCTGCGCTGCTGGTCCTGTTTGCTGGTTCCTTTGCGCTGCTGGTCCTGTTTGCTGACTTTTGCGCTGCTGGTTCTGTTTGCTGATTTTGCGCTGCTGGTCCCTATGCTGACTCCTTTGCGCTGCTAGTCCTTTTGCTGACTTTTGCGCTGCTGGTCCTTTTGCTGACTTTTGCGCTGCTGGTCCTTAAGAGGCAGTAACAAGAAAACACTTAACACAATTTTGAGTGATTACAGAAAAATTATTCATGGATCCACTTTTACTTTAATAGTGGAAGGAATAATACTTGTTTATTATAAAGTAATCACTCATGCTTTGATAGTTGTAAAATATAATATTTGTTTATTGTAAAACTAACAAGTTTTACTTTAATGATAGAAGTAATAATATTTGTTTATTGTAAAAGTAATAACTTTTATTTTAATGATGGAAGTGATAATATATGTTTATTGTTCCTGTAACCACTTTTGAATATTATAGAAGATACTTTTATTAATCAATCGGCCAATTGATTTTAATAAAAGACTCTTTCATGATTAAGGGTGTATATAAATATATTAACCAATATGCATGAGAGGAGATACAAGTTACGAACATCTAATACTCCTCTGCAAAAGAGTTCTTGTTTACTGTCAATAACAAGAACTAACCTCTGTCTTATCCCAAAGTGATATTCGTGTAACCCAGGCAATAAGGGTCGAATAATTACTTTCGGAAAGTGATACCACGATTCAGTGATTTATCCGGCTTTCGATTATTTTACCCTACACGAAAATTAAATAAAACCTCCAACATAACTTATTCCTGAGTTATAACTTTGATTAAAGATATTTATGATATCTTTACGTCGACATGTGCAAGGCACGATTGAAGTTTATATTTGGCAAAAAGGATTACTTCCTGATTTAGCTGATCTGAACGGTGTTACACCGCCTTGCTACATAATTATTATGCACATAGTAGACTTATTGAGTAAAGCCTAACGAGGTGGTTGATTACTGAAAGGTTCTACAAAATATTGGTGCAATCCGCATAAGCCTAACGCTGACACGAGAACGGTCCCGTTGCAGATTTGATAAGCAATTTTCTTGTTGCTAGCCTTCACGCTGCTTAATTGCAACCCAACTCGGGCCAATATATAGTCAATTCGCAGCTGATCTAGGCACTATACAAACTTAGCCGCTGCTGATTTACAAAAGCCTAAGAGCTAATTTACTGTGTCGTGCACTTACGTGTCCATCGCAATGAGCACAACAAAGTGTTATTGTCGCTTTTCAAATGAGCTTCGTGCTCATGATCTCCATGTTAGATTTTAAATGCAAAGATTCAGAACAAGTTCTGCAAATGAAAAAAATTTGTTGATGCGCGACAGTTATTTTATGATGCATGTGGGATATACTTTCCAAAATTATCCTATAAAATCATTATATGCGCATAGCTTCATATTCATGATCTTATACTAATTGTGATTAAGTATATGCGGACACATACTACACGCTCTTAGTCACTTGAGCAATTATGTTATCATAATCTGGCCGCATTTTTAACGTACAGCAAGCTTATATATATCGCATGCGATTGGCTCACGCGATTATAGAGTATAATTATATTTGGAGGGTGTTTTATCTGTTTGAAGAACTAACGTTGGATCGAAACCTTGATATTGCATTGGCAGATGTTAGCAGACTTCGATCTTAGATATCATGTATTTACAACGCCACGAGATCCAACTCTAATTCATTAAGTTTTGCCAAAGGATTAACATCCTAAGAAGCACAAAAGGTTGCGTAGATTTTAAACATCATAAATAAGCAACTTCGGTCAGCAAAAAGGCTACAAAGCATAAGCCCTATGCGCAGCTTAAATGCAGCCAATGCATTACCTTATTATGGCTCTTACACAAAAACAGCCTATACCATCTGCCTTCGCGCTGCTCAATCGCATCCCCTATTCAACCTTAATATGCAATCAGTTCATTCTTGATCCTAGCATCACAACAAGTTAGTTGTGTTAATTTACAACAGCCTTCGCACAAACTTACATCACATTTCTTGATTGATTTACCGCGGCTATTGCCCAAGGCTTGTGCACTGACTACCGAAAATATTCTTTCGACACCCAGTTTCTATAAAGGATTGAGTAAATTTGAAAGTCTATAAAGGGACAATTATTTAAAGACTATGGTCGCGTAAGCGCGTCCATGACATATTTATTAAGTCCATGGCTGCAACGCGTAAGCCCATGGACAATTATTTAAAGACCATGGTCGCGTAACTGCAACGCGTAAACCCATGGACAATTATTTAAAGACCATGGTCGCGTAAGCGCGCCCATGGCATATTTATTAAGTCCATGGCTGCAACGCGTAAGCCCATGGACAATTATTTAAAGACCATGGTCGCGCAAGCGCGCCCATGGCGTACTTATTAAGTCCATGGCTGCAACGCGTAAGCCCATGGACAATTATTTAAAGACCATGGTCGCGCAAGCGCGCCCATGGCGTACTTATTAAGTCCATGGCTGCAACGCGTAAGCCCATGGACAATTATTTAAAGACCATGGTCGCGTAAGCGCGCCCATGGTATATTTATTAAATCCATGGCCGCAATGCGTAAGACCATGGACACTTATTATAATCTCATGGTAGCATTGGGTAAGTCCATGAGATGATTTTATTTGCTCATGGTCACATACGTGCTTAGGCACTCTCTCTCTCTAAAAGTGGTTTAAGTTCCATTCTAGATTTCAACACCACTAAGTACTTTAGTACTATTGAAATGGGGGCTACCATGATATGAGCATAACTATTAGAAAAGGTTATTTTCCTTTCAGTGAATAGCGGTCGCATGCCGAAAATCCTTTAAACAGGTAGGATAGACCCGCATACACATCACATATATTATTTTCGTGGTTAAGCCCGCAAACAAAACACACTTATCGAGGGAATTGATCAACCCTCTGCAAACTCAGTGTTTCTTATTTATTGCGTCCAAAACTTTATGAACATTAAATATGTTGATTGCACGCACCGTTGCACAGGGAACGCTCCGAATCCCAAGTGGCATAGTTTAGTTTGGCTACTAAAACTAAAAATAATGGTGACAGTAGTAAAACATTGGTTTGTTTTAAACGCTTGTACACCGCGCAGGACGGAGATCTGCAAATTCATGACTATAAAATACAAGTTTGGTTACTTGTCAATATCACGGGCATTGGATTAGCCGGAAGACTCTTGAATAAGCATTGGTTTGCTTATATACGTATAGTGACATTGGTTTGTCCATGCGTAAAATACTTATAAGAAATTTATAAAAGTCAAGAGTATAATATTTAGAGCATTGGCTTGCTCTCTATGCGGACAACATTGGATTGTTGCCGCAAGAATAAAAAGATTATGTTTGTATAGAGGGGTCGCTCCCGTCATGCAGCATAACATTTATTCTACGTTATTGTGCAAATAATAAAACTGGCTTTTTAATTTGCTATTTTGCAAATGTTAAGGAACTAAGTTGTTTCTTTGCTCGAGCATATGCCAGAATAAACACTAAATGCAGAATAACGACGCGTGCATAAAAATACTATCAAAAATAAAAGGCATTAGTCAGCCTGCGTAAATATATGCAAATATACGTAAATTGCGGCATTGAATTGCCAGCACAATTAAATATCCCTCACCTTTTGGTTGGGATGCCTCAAAATGACTGAGTACGGAGCTTGCAAGTCAGAGATGCCTTGAATGCAACATCGATCTCCGATTTATCGCATTGTTGCATCAAGAAGGCTCCTATGCGAATAGCTGGAGAAGCCTCGACGTGGCCTTGAGATTCGGAATCAAAGTCACTAGCGAGATGTCTTGAATGCAAAAATTCCGAACAATGTTTGCTTCAGGAAAACCTCACCTTACAAGAAAACGTTATATGAGTAGACCATGACTTTGTGCTATGGCCTACTCTTCACAAAAGTCCATGATCGTGTAAGTGCGCCCATGGCATATCTTCACTAAGACCATGGTCGCGTAGGCGCTCATGGCATATTTTCACAAGTCCTTGGTTGCGAAATGTCCTTCGCCGTTATACGTAAAACCATGGACGCATGGCAGTACTTTGTAAATCCATGATCACGAAATGCTCATGGCCATTATCATAGTTCAACACAACTAAATACTTTAGTTATATTGAACTGGGGGAGTAACGATATACTAATATACTATTAGTATACTTTTACGGCATTATTATATGGGGTTTATGTTTCGTAATTGTCCCGCATAGACATAATTGTCTAAATCACACCTAAAGTATAACATTCATAAGTATAGGTGTTCGACATTGGAGCTGTCATGATCACGGTGTCACTTGGCGCAATAGATGCTAATTACGCATCATTACTTGGCGCACAAAATGCGCATCAAATGCTTACTGCAACTTTATTAAACGTGACAGTTCTTTCAAGTTACATGCGGTGGCATATATAATAACTTCGATATGATACATTTGCTCTATATCATACCGAACTTGGGGGACTTAATGATACGCATAGCGCATCGGGCTAATAATTGGTTTTGTCCTTGAGCCTGGCCCACTAGCGGCCCATTGGCCTTTTCCCTCAAAACCCTAATATCGCCTCTATAAATAGAGGGCGAGACTTCTACCCTAAAAACACACATATCCTGGAAGCTCAAACACTCTCCTCTCCCTCTAGGGTGTTACCTACACAAGTGTAGGGTTTTCCCCTAGCCGCCAGTCGACATACCTCGATGGCGGCCAAGCAGCCATAACCACCCTCCCGAAATCATCATCTCGGCTAGGGTTATCACAGTAACCGGACCGGAGGTTAAAACCGCTGTATATAACAAACTCTCATCTATTGCACTCAATCGTATCTCTAGCATTCGGTGGAAATATGCTTGATCATATACCATGGGTTGTGATCGAGCCTGAGACATGTATACAATGGGTCGTGGAGTGATTGAGATAAAATGCATACTATGGGTCTTGATTATATTAAGAAAGTGTAATATGTCTTGATTATTTCAGGATGATATATCAATTTAATTATGTACTACTAACTGTGGACTACTAACATTGGACTGCTAACTTGATAACGTAAATCATCACCGCGTAATAAAAATATTGATGTGAATATATTTCTATCATACTTTGATATATATGTATATATTTGTTATAGGTTTGTGAATCGACCCGTTGCCAAGTCTAATTCTCGACGAATTGAAAATCTGTGAAAGTGAGTTATAGTCCCATTTTTACTATCTAATATTTTGGGATGAGAATACATGCAGTTTTGAAATTATTTTACAAAATAGACACAAGTACTTGAACTACATTCTATGATTGAATTATTATATCGCGTATCCCTTTTTGTTTAGTCTGGTAACCTAAGAATTAGTGAACGCCACTAATTGACGCGAATCCTAAAAATAGATCTATGGGCCTTGACAAGCCCCAGTCAGAGAATTTGAACTGCTTTAGTACTTCGAGGTTTATATTATATACAGATGAGGTGCCTGTATAGGGATATGCTAGATGCATTTTTGTTAATGTCGGTTACCAGGTGCTCATCATATGAATGATTTATATACAGATTGCCTTATATCTGTGTGCGAATTTATAAATGAAATCTTGTGGTCTATTATTACAATTTGATATATATAGGTTAAACCTATAACTCACCAACTTTTTTGTTGACGTTTAAAGCATATTTATTCTCAGGTGATTATTAAGAGCTTCCGATGTCGCATGCTAAATAAAGACAAGAATCGGAGTCTGCATGCTTGTTTAATATTGTTTAAATACTGCATTCGAGAACTTATGTTGTTGTAACATATTATTATTGTAAACCATTATGTAATGGTCGTGTGTAAACGTTATATTTTAGATTATCATTACTTGATAATCTATGTTATGTCCTCAAAACCTTTGTCGATAAAATAAAGGTTATGGTGTGTTTTAAAAGCGAATGCAGTCTTTGAAGAACGTCTCATATAGAGGTCAAAACCTCGCAATGAAACCAATTAATATGAAACGTTTATAATCGATATGAACGGGGCATTTCAGTTGGCATCAGAGTGTTGGTCTTAGAGAACCAGAAAAATTGCATTAGTGTGTCTAACCGAGTTTGTTAGGATGCATTAGTGAGTCTGGACTTCGACCGTATTTGTTTAGAAACGATTGCTTAACACTTTTGTTGGTAACTATATATTTTTGACATGTAAATATTATGTGATATATTAATCTCTTAACGTACTTGCTATTGTGTGATAGATGTCTACTTCTAGTATCAATCCCATTGACTCACCTAATAACAATGATGAGTTGAATATATTTTGGGAAGATTCACAAATTCCGGAAGAAGAGGAACCGGAAGAAGAGGAACCGGAAGAAGAAGAAAACCAGAAGAAGAGGAATCGGAAGAAGAGGAACCGGAAGAAGAAGAACCGGAAGAAGAAGATCCGGAGGAGGAAATGTTAAAAATCACAGAAAATCGGTTAGATAAAAAGAAATCCTCAACCAATGGACCAAAGGTAAAAATGGTTTATGGTGTCTCCGCTGAGAAGGAAAAATATTGGGAAGATTACCAATTTTCTGATGAATCGGATCCCGGTGAGGATTCCGCTGAAGTGATAGAAATTACCCAGGCTCAATTTAATAAAGAAAAAGAAAACAATAAGGGAAAATCTATCAAAATAGAGAAAACCGATCCCAAACCCGAGGAACTATATGTTAACATGAAATACCCTGATGGAATATACCGTAAACACCCGTATTTCTTAAACTTTAACTATAGCCCGGGAACATCTAAGGAACCAGAATTTTCCAAACCATTTGTGAAAAGAACTCCTCGTATGAGTACTGGCCCGTTTATCCCTAGAAAATTAGCAAAACAAACCCAGTCCGAGGAAGATGAAGCAAACAAGTCTGAATAAAAGAGTTGAAGTCATTTTCTCTTACCATGGCTTGTAATATATGTATGACAACGTGCTCGTGCTTTTATGCTGTATGTAAAATAGCGGTATGGTATGATTGTAAGATATTGTATCAAAAATGTAAGCATGAAGTATTAATGAATTAAGTTTTTCATGATAGAATATTATTTCGATGGTGGTAGTTAAATTTTGTGCTAGCTATTAAGTATGAACTTTAACGGGTAGGTACTACCCGAATTAAAATTATAAAACGCTAATATGAAGAAAAGGCTTTTATAAATAAGTTCATATTATGCTACGAAATACTACTCCTAATATTCTATATGATTAACTAAATTCTTTTGGCTATTTTTGAAGGAAATGGCACCGACTACTCGTCAGAACTTGAATATGAGCGAGGAAGAATTCTGTGTTTTCCTTGCTGCGAACATAGCCGCAGTACAAGCTGCGATGCAAAACAACAACAATAATTCAGAGTCCACCAATGGAATAAATTCCACAAGAAATCATGTAGGATGCTCCTACAAAGAATTTACTACCTGTAAACCCCTTGAGTTCGATGGAACCGAAGGACCAATCGGATTAAAACGGTGGACCGAGAAGGTCGAATCGGTGTTTTCCAGAAGTAAATGTGCTGAAGGAGATGGGGTAAAGTACGCTACGCATACCTTCATAGGTACGGCATTAACATGGTGGAATACCTATCTCGAACAGGTGGGACAAGATGCTGCTTACGCGCTACCGTGATCAGCATTCAAACATATGATAACTGAGTAGTACCGTCCCAGAAACGAGGATAATAAGCTCAAGATAGAGCTTAAAGGGTTACGAGCGCAAGGATTCGATATTACCACATATGAACGACGGTTCACAGAGTTGTGTCTATTGTGTCCAAGAGTGTTTGAAGATGAAGAAGAGCATATCGACGCATTTGTAAAAGGGTTACAAGAAAGGATTCAGGAGGATGTGAGTTCAAGCGCGCCCACATCAATGCAAAAGGCAAGTCGAATGGCTCACAAACTCATAAACCAAATTGAGGGAAGAATTAATGAGCAGGCGGCCGAGGAGGCCAAAATGAAACAAGTTAAGAGAAAATGGGAAGAAAACAGTGACAAGGGTCACCAGTACAACACCAACAACAATCACAACCATAATCGCAACAACAATCCCAACAACCGCAACATCAATCGCAACAACAACAATCGCAATCTCAACAACAACTACAACAACCGTCCCAACAACAATAACCACCGCAACAACAACCATCTTCATAACAACAATGGCAACAAAAACCAGAACATTCAATGTCTAAGGTGTGAAGGGTACCATCCGGAAAGGTTCTGTACGGTAGTATGTACCAAGTGTACTAGAAGTGGGCATAGTGCAGCGAAGTGCGAAGTCTATGGACCAATGGCCAATAAGAGGAACAGAGAAAATGATATTATTACTTGTTACGGTTGCGGGAAGATGGGCCATTTCAAAAACACCTGCCCAAATCACGGGAACAATAGTGGGCAAGCCCGTGGAAGAGCCTTTAATATCAATGCAATAGAAGCGCAGGAAGACCCGGAGCTTGTTACGGGTACGTTTCTTATTGACGATAAATCTGCTTATGTTTTATTTGATTCGGGTATGGATAGAATCTATATGAGTAGAGATTTTTGTGCTAAATTAAGTTGCCCATTGACGCCATTGGATAATAAGTTTTTACTCGAATTAGCAAACGGTAAATTAATTACAGCAGATAAAATATGCCGGAACCGAAAAATTAAACTGGTTGACGAAACGTTTAAGATTAACTTGATACTAGTAGAGTTAGGGAGTTTTGACGTGATAATTGGCATGGATTGGTTGAAAATGGAGAAAGCGGAGGTCGTTTGCTACAAGAATGCAATTCGCATTCTGCGCGAAAAGGGAAAACCCTTAATGATATACAGAGAAAAGAGCAACGCGAAGTTAAATCTTATTAGTAGCTTGAAGGTGCAAAAGTTAATAAGAAAAGGTTGCTATGCCGTTCTAGCACACGTCGAGAAAGTCACATCCGAAGAAAAGAACATCAATGATGTTCCCGTCGCAAAAGAATTTCCCGATGTATTTCCAAAAGAATTACCGGGACTACCACCACACTGACCCGTTGAATTTCAAATAGATCTTGTACCAGGAGCCGCACCAATAGCTCGTGCTCCTTACAGACTCGCACCCAGCGAAATGAAGGAACTACAAAGCCAATTACAAGAACTTTTGGAGCGTGGTTTCATTCGACCAAATACATCACCGTGGGGAGCTCCTGTTTTATTTGTCAAGAAGAAGGATGGTACATTCAGGTTGTATATCAACTACCGAGAGTTGAACAAACTTTCCATCAAGAACCGTTATCCACTACCAAAAATCAACGACTTATTTGATCAACTGCAAGGTTCGTCGGTTTATTCGAAGATTGATTTACATTCCGATTATTATAAAATGCGGGTGAAGGAGGATGATATTCCAAAGACCGCTTTTAGAATGCGTTACGGTCAATATGAGTTTATGGTTATGCCGTTTGGTTTGACTAACGCACCAGCCATGTTCATGGACCTCATGAACTGAGTGTGCGGACCATATCTTGACAAGTTTGTCATTGTCTTCATCGTTGACATACTTATTTACTCGAAGAATGATCAAGAGCACGGAGAACATTTGAGAATGGTCCTAGAATTGTTAAGGAAAGAAAAACTGTACGCTAAGTTTTTAAGGTGTGCATTTTGGTTGAAAAAAATTCAATTCCTCGGTCACGTGGTGAACAAAGAGGGTATTCAGGTTGATCCATCAAAGATTGAAACCGTTGAAAACTGGGAAACCCCGAAAACTCCGAAGCATATACGTCAATTTTTAGGATTGGCTGGTTACTACAGAAGATTTATCCAAGATTTTTCCAAAATAGCAAAACCCTTGACTGCATTAACACATAAAGGGAAGAAATTTGAATGGAAGGATGAGCAAGAGAAAGCATTTCAATTGTTGAAGAAAAAGTTAACTACAGCACCTATATTGTCATTACTTGAAGGGAATGATGATTTTGTGATTTATTATGACGCTTCAAAGTAAGGTCTCGGTTGTGTATTAATGCAACGAAAGAAGGTAATTGCTTATGCGTCTAGACAATTGAAGATTCACGAGCAGAATTGTACGACTCATGATTTAGAATTAGGCGCTATTGTTTTTGCATTAAAGATGTGGAGACATTACTTATATGGGGTCAAATGTACCATATATACCGACCACAAAAGTCTCCAACACATATTTGATAAAAAACAATTGAACATGAGGCAGCGTAGGTGGATTGAGCTGTTAAATGATTACGACTTTGAGATTCGTTACCACCCGGGGAAGGCTAATGTGGTAGCCGACACCTTGAGTAGAAAGGACAGGGAACCTATTCGAGTAAAAGCTATGAATATAATTATTCATACCAACCTTACTACTCGAATAAAAGAAGCACGACAGGGGGTTTTAAAAGAAGGAAATTTGAAGAATGAAATACCCAAAGGATCGAAGAAACATCTTCATATTCGGGAAGACGGAACCCGGTATAGGGCTGAAAGAATTTGGGTACCAAAGTTTGGAGATGCGAGAGAAATGGTACTTAGGGAAGCACATAAAACCAGATATTCAATACATCTCGGAGTGGGAAAGATGTACCAAGATCTCAAAAAACACTTTTGGTGGCCGGGTATGAAAGCTGATATTGCTACATACGTAGGAGAATATTTGACTTGTTCTAAAGTCAAAGCTGAGCATCAGAAACCATCAGGTATACTTCAACAACCTGAAATTCCGAAATAGAAATGGGAAAACATGACCATGGATTTCATTACTAAATTGCCAAGGACTACAAGTGGTTATGATACAATTTGGGTAATAGTCGATCGTCTCACCAAGTCAGCACACTTTCTGCCAATGAGAGAAGATGATATGGAGAAATTGGCACGACTTTACTTAAAGGAAGTCGTCTCAAGACATGGAATATCAATCTCTATAATTTCCGATCGGGATGGCAGATTTGTTTCATGGTTTTGGCAGACGTTACAGCAAGCATTGGGGACTCGTCTAGACATGAGTACTGCCTATCATCCACAAACTGATGGGCAGAGTGAAAGGATGATACAGACACTTGAAGACATGCTACGAGCATGTGTTATTGATTTTGGAAATGGTTGGGATCGACATCTACCGCTAGCAGAATTTTCCTACAACAACAGTTACCACTCGAGTATTGATGCGGCACCGTTCGAGGCACTTTATGGTAGGAAGTGCAGGTCTCCGATTTGTTGGAGTGATGTGGGGGATAGACAGATTATAGGTCCGGAGATAATCCAAGAAACTACTGAGAAAATCATCCAGATTTAACAACGGTTGAAAACCGCCCATAATCGACAAAAGAGCTACGCGGACGTTAGAAGAAAAGATATAGAATTTGAGATTGGTGACATGGTCATGCTTAAGATATCACCTTGGAAGGGAGTCGTTCGCTTTGGTAAACGGGGGAAACTAAACCCGAGATACATTGGTCCATTCAAAATTATTGATCGTGTTGGACTGGTGGCTTACCGACTCGAATTACCTCAACAACTCGCTAGTGTACATAATACCTTCCACGTCTCGAATTTGAAGAAATGCTTAGCTAAAGAAGATCTCACAATCCCTTTAGACGAAATTAAGATCAACGAAAAACTACAATTCATTGAAGAACCCGTCGAAATAATGGATCGTGAGGTTAAAGGACTCAAGCAAAACAAAATACTAATCGTTAAGGTTCGATGGAATGCTCGTAGAGGACCCGAGTTCACCTGGGAGTGTGAAGATCAGATTAAGCAGAAATACCCGCACTTATTTTTAGATGATGCGTCAACACCTCCATCTACTTAAAATTTCGGGATGAAATTTATTTAACGGGTAGATACTGTAGTGACCCGAACTTTTTCATGATTATATATTATATGAGATTAATATTTACATGAATAAATGTTTCTAACATGTTAAGCAATCAAACTTGTTAAGACTTGATTAATTGAAACGGATTTTTATGCAAACGTTTTACCACCCAGTTATCCGATGATTCACGAACGTCATAACTTGTAAATGACATGATTATATATATATATATATGTTTAACATGATATAATGATAATTAAGTATCTCATTATGTATATTAACAATGAACGTTATTCGAAAAATGAGACTACTAACTTACAAATTTTGAAATGATATATATATGTAACGGTTATCGTTGTAATAACGTCTTAATATTTATATATTGTATTAAGATATATTAACACACTATGTTATCATGATAACATAATAATTTAACATCTCATTAGATATTATAACAATGGATTAATTACATTAAACGAGATCGTTAAATTAAAGGTTTCGAAACAACACATACATGTAACGACTAACGATGATTTAATGACTTAATTAAAATGTATATATATGTAGTGCATTAAGATGTATTAATACACATTTGAAGGACTTAAAGACATATATCAAAATACTTATACTTAACAAAAATGGTTACAATTACGTTCCCATTTGTTTTCATTAACAATTCTACTCGTATTCATTCAGTATTCGTACTCGTATTATACCCAGCTTCTAGATGTATTTACTATTGGTATATACCAATAGTAAACTCCAATGATCAGCCATGAATGAGTCATAACCCATGATCATGACTTGTTTTAACTTATACTTGATATTTATGCATGAAAACAAAAACTAGTAACCTTATATTGACTAAGCATTAGGCTTTTTTTCAAACAACACACACATATCATTTCTTTGATCGTCTAATCCAAATTCTCTCCATCCTAACTCTTTCTAAACTCAAGAACGTCTCTACTTCAGTAACATTGATCATCTAGGTCAATCTAGCTTCAATTACAATCAAGAAACATCATCATTCAAGAACACATCAAGAACACTTCACAAATGATTTCAAGTTTACTAGATTACTTCCAAGCTTTCAAATCCATTTCAAGTAATCATCCAAGATCAAGAAACCTTTGTTATTTACAGTAGATTATTTTTCTAAATCAAGGTAATAATCATATTCAAGCTATGATTTGATTTCTATAACCATAACTATCTTAATTCAAGTAGTAATCTTACTTGAACTTGTTTTCGTGTCATGATTCTACTTCAAGAACTTCCAAGTCATCAAAGATCCTTTGAAGCTCAAGTTATTTTTTCATCATTTATAGTAGATTAACCTACTATACTTGAGGTAGTAATGATGTTCATAACCTTGTTCAATTCGTATATATATAACTATCTTATTCGAAGATTATAACTTGTAATCACCAGAACATAGTTTAGTTAATTCTAAACTTGTTCGCAAAAAAAAGTTAATCCTTCTAACTTGACTTTTAAAAACAACTTAACACATGTGTTATATCTTTATGATATGCTAACTTAATGAATTAAAACTTTAAAACACGATAAACACCGTAAAATCGGACATACGCCGTCCTAGTAAAACCGGGAGCTGTTTTGGGTTGGATAATTAAAAACTATGTTAATATTTGATTTAAAAGATGTTCTTCTGGGAAAATGATATTTCTTATGAACATGAAACTATATTAAAAAATCTTGGTTAAACTCCAAATAGAGGTATGTTTTTCAAAATGGTAATCAAGATGTCGTTCTTTCGACGGGAATGACTATCTCTCTCAAAAATGACTTGTAACCTATATTTTCGACTATAAACCTATACTTTTTCTGTTTAGATTAATAAATTTTGGTTCAATATAAAACCATAGCAATTTGATTCACTCAAAACGGATTTATAATGAAGACGTTATGAGTAAAACAAAATTGGTTAAAAATGGTTAATATGACTACGTGATGATTTTACAAAAATCTATACTAACCATATCCTAGCTAAATTTTATTGTATTATACATGTATTCTAACATGTTTTATATATTTCCTTATTATATACTAATCTTTATTAGTTAAGACAAGTTACACAATACGACATCATAATATGCATCGATAAACCATAGACACGTATACAATGTTTTGACATATCATATTGACATCATGTATATATTATTTTTGGAACAACCATAAGACACTATATGCGGTAATCTCGAGTTAGCATATAATGGGTCGCGGTTGATTCCAAAATAATATACCATGGGTTGTGATCGATCCTGAGACATGTATACAATGGGTCGTGGAGTGATTCGAGATAAAATGCATACTATGGGTCTTGATTATATTAAGAAAGTGTAATATGTCTTGATTATTTCAGGATGATATATCAATTTAATTATATACTACTAACTGTGGACTACTAATTGTGGACTACTAACGTTGGACTGCTAACTTGATAACGTAAATCATCAACACGTAATAAAAATATTGATGTGAATATATTTCTATCATACTTTGATATATATGTATATATTTGTTATAGGTTCGTGAATCGACCTTTGGCCAAGTCTAATTCTCGACGAATTGAAAATCTGTGAAAGTGAGTTATAGTCCCATTTTTACTATATAATATTTTGAGATGAGAATACATGCAGTTTTGAAAGTATTTTACAAAATAGACACAAGTACTTGAACTACATTCTATGATTGAATTATTATACCGCGTATCCCTTTTTGTTTAGTCTGGTAACCTAAGAATTAGTGAACGCCACTAATTGACGCGAATCCTAAAGATAGATCTATGGGCCTTGACAAGCCCCAGTCAGAGAATTTGAACTGCTTTAGTACTTCGAGGTTTATATTATATACAGACGAGGTGCCTGTATGGGGATATGATAGATGCATTTTTGTTAATGTCGGTTACCAGGTGCTCATCATATGAATGATTTTTATACATATTGCCTTATATCTGTGTGCGAATTTATAAATAAAATCTTGTGGTCTATTATTACAATTTTGATATATATAGGTTAAACCTATAACTCACCAACTTTTTTGTTGACGTTTAAAGCATGTTTATTCTCAGGTGATTATTAAGAGCTTCCGCTGTCGCATGCTAAATAAAGACAAGAATCGGAGTCTGCATACTTGTTTAATATTGTTTAAAAACTACATTCGAAAACTTATGTTGTTGTAACATATTATTATTGTAAACCATTATGTAATGGTCGTGTGTAAAAGTTATATTTTAGATTATCATTACTTAATTATCTATGTTATGTCTTCAAAACCTTTGTCGATAAAATAAAGGTTATGGTGTGTCTTAAAAACGAATGCAGTCTTTGAAAAATGTCTCATATAGAGGTCAAACCTCGCAATGAAACCAATTAATATGAAACGTTTATAATCGATATGAACGGGGCATTTCAGAATCACACTTCACATTTAACATAAAATATTCACAAGACAGATAGTGAAGGGACCCGTTCATATACATTATAAACGATTCACAATAGTTGATTTCATCGCGAGGTATTTGACCTCTATATGATACAATTTACAAACATTGCATTCGTTTTTAAAAGAAAAACTTTCTTTACAACGGAAGTTGACGTCATGCATACCATTTCATAATATATCCGACTATAAATGACTTAATACTAATCCTGATGAACTCATCGACTCGAATGTAACGTCTTTTGAAATATGTCATGAATGACTCCAAGTAATATCTCTACAATGAGCAAATACACAGCGGAAGATTTCTTTCATACCTGAGAATAAACATGCTTTAAAGTGTCAACCAAAAGATTGGTGAGTTCATTAGTTTATCATAATCATTCATTTCCATCATTTTAATAGACCACAAGATTTTCATATTTCATAAAATCAGTCTCATATCAGGCATTTCGCAAACTGTATAGAGATAAAAATCATTCATATGGTGAACACCTGGTAACCGACCTTAACAAGATACATATAGAATATCCCCATCATTCCGGGACACCCATCGGACATGATAAATTTCGAAGTACTAAAGCATTCCAAATTCCAGAATGAGGCTTGTTGGGCCCAATATATCTATCTTTAGGATTCGCGTCAATTAGCGGTGCACTAATTCTCAAAATTAGTGATGTTCCCTAATTCTTAGATTACCAGACTAAAAAGGGGCATATTCGGTTTAATAATCCAGCCATAGAATGTAGTTTTAAGTACTTGTATCTATTTCGTCAAACATTTATAAAAGTAGCGCATGTATTCTCAGTCCCAAAAATATATATTGCAAAAGCATTTAAAAAGGAAGCAAATAAAACTCACGATACGATATTTTGTAGTAAAAATATGCATACGACGAAACTGAACAATGCAGGGTTAGCCTCGGATTCACGAACCTATATCAAGTATATATATCAACATATATAATTGTAATCGAATAATTTCACCTATTAATTATATAATATTTATATATTTATTGTTTGTAGTTTATATAGAATTTTTACTAAATCCTAATATATATTTTATTTATATCTTAAATTATATGTTATATATATTTATTTTGTATAAAAAAATTTTAATATTTATTCATATAGTTATATTAATATATGTATATAAGTATTCAATAATTTGTTATATGTAATATTTATATAATAAATATTAATATGTTTATTCAATATTTTATGTAATACTAATATAATTATGTATCAAATATGTTTTTATGTATTAAAAATAATATTAATAATAATAATAATAAAAATCATGTTAATGATAAAATAATAATAATACTAATAATGATAAATAAAATGTTAGTTTTAAAGAAAAATGATAATTTTAATAATAATGAAAATTTTAATAAAAATGCTATCTTTAATAATAAATGATAATTTTTAATAATAATAATAATAATAATAATAATAATAATAATAATAATAACTATAATACTAATAATCTTACTACTAATGAAAATAATGTTAATAATATTACTAATAATGATATTTATAATAATAATGATAATACTGATAATAATAATAATAATAATAATAATAATAATAATAATAATAATAATAATAATAATAATAATAATAATAATAATAATAATGATAATAATGATAAATAAATAGATAAAAACTACCTCAAAGAAGTAGCCTTTAAAAAAATGCCCAAGTCCGGGTTTGAACCCGCGACCTCCCGCTAACCGGATAACACTCCATACCAATGCTCTGTTTATTAATTTCTGTTTTAACTTATTGATTAAACCTATATAACCACTATAACTGTCATCTCCATCATTCATAAACATAATCATCATCATCATGTGTACAATCATCATAATCATGTTATCACAAAAATGATTCATTCATCATCATAACTTCATCACCATGTTATCAACTTCATAATCCACAAAATGATTTGCTACAAGCCTACTTATCAAAGCCATATATTCAAAAGGCCCAAGATGCAAAGCCCTTAGTCCATTAATGACCCGGTAACGATTAAAATGGATATGAGTGTGCATCTTTGGCTCGTCTGACCCCACCATAATCCAAATAAATAACAGTAATAATTAGACATCTATTCCCTTCTCTTTTTATTTGCACAACAACAGGAACAAGGAATATCAGTGGAGCAATCGATCAGTATCATTCATCATCAACACATCGATCATCAATTTCTTTGTTACCATTATCATCATCATTAAACATGATCATCGTTAAACTTTGTTAACTGAGATCGAATTCGTCTCCGACTTCAAATGCATACAACTATCATCATCATTAACATATACTTATTATGATCTTAGTCCAATTATCATTAACATACAAATCTAATCATCACATCTCAATTATACTCGTGCTCCTCCTCATCATTTTTATACGATTTCCACTATCAGCATAATATCTAAATAAATATTTGGGCTTTGGCTCTAATGGTAGCTTGAATCATATCGGCCCAACAAAATAAACAAACAAGGACCAACGTATAAGCCTGATTAGTTTTGAGGCCCAAATTTATTCAGGTATATAAATAGATCGATGGATTGAATGGTGGGGTTCATTGCCAGCTAGCTTGCATATTCACTAACTCCTTAAAAAATTCGGTGGGGTTATTTGATTTGTGATGGTCGGCCAAAAAGAAAAACGTGTAACAGCAGCCACCATGTTTGTCTCAATTAGTTCAACATTTTCTTTAACTTATTTCTTCTTTATTTCACCATCATTCTAATTTGTTCACAGTTTTCGTAAATAGGAACATGAGCTGTAGGTTTGTTCGCTTAATAAATTGATAAGGGATTAGTGATTTTCGAATCCAAAATAGAAAAAAAATAACAGCAGGAGCAACAGTAATTTAAAAGGTTAATGGGTTCATGTTGATGTGGTGTTTAAGTGATTCTTACGATGGAAACAGAATCAAAAATGAGAAGTGATGGCGGTTTGGTTTTGTTGGTGCAAACAGAAACAGAATTACCGTATAGCATCAATAAACAGATCCAATTGCAGCAGCCTGTGGTTGTCGATGATTTGAAGCAGAAACAGAAGAATTACAGAAACAATTATTTTGATCATGTTTGGGTTTGGTTTTGAAAGGTGGTGGTTTTTCATAGACAAAAACATAAGGATTTCATAGGTGGTTCTCGATAGGACTAAATGGGTTTCAGTTTTTGGGTTGGGTTAGAGTCGATAAACTTGCAGATTGAAAGTAGGTAATGGTGGTTTCGATTGGTGTTTAAACTTGGTGATCAAACAAAGAATAAGGTGATCGGTGGTGGTGAAAGGTGATCGAAAACAGAAATATATAGTAGCGAGCAGTTTAGCAATAATGATGATGAGGTGATGAAAATGGTAAGGGTTGTTAAACAAAGAATATAAATGGAACGTATGAGAAGAGTTGGTGATCGAGCTTGAAGATTGTGGTTCATCGAATTAGACAGGAAACAGCGGTGTAGGGTGAAGAGTGTAGATGGTTGGTGATGGAAGATCATGAGGAAGCAAGGTGATCAAGTGTAGATGAGATTGTTTTTTTATATGAATGTATCGTATTCATATGCATATATAATAGAGGGAAGACACATGGACCATTTAACATAGTAATTTAATTAATCACTCTATCAGTATTCAATTTGAAGCAGTGGATGATTGGTGGATGATTTGTCTTGATTGTTGACATTATATCATGGGGAAACAGAAAACATATCAAACTGAATTGATGCATAACAATATGTTTCTCTTATTAATTTTATTAATTCATATATTAATAATAATAATACTATTAATAATAATTATCATAATAATAATAATAATAATAATGTTAATAATAATGGTAATAATATTTATTAATACCAATGTTAATAATTAATAATAATAATATTAATATAATGAATTAGTACATAATTATTTACAAAAATGAAATATTTATAAATTTATATCTTTTGGTCTTAATCTTATTAAAACTATTTAATTAAAGTTTTGTCACTTACTTGATATTAGTCCAAACTAAGATATACAAAGTATTAAATTCAATTTATCAAAGTGAATGTGTTTTAAATAAACTTATAATCTACGTAATCTATTTACAGACTAATGATCACAATCATTATATTCGAAATCATTTATATTTAATATACCATTTATAATTATGTTTCAGTAATATTACTATGATCAATATATATATATATATATATTCATATTGGATACTAACAAGTTCATAGAATTGTACGTGTAATTATATTTGATATACTTTATATATATATATATATATATATATATATATATATATATATATATATATATATATATATATATATATATATATATATATATATATATATATATATATATATATATATATATTCAAATATGTTTTAATAACAAGTTCAGTTATATCGCATAATATTTTACATAATTAGTTTTACCAACTAAATCAATTAATATTTTATTAATGTATCTCAAGTTATAATATACATACATATTTATTTACAATTAGTTGTTCGTGAATCGTCGAAACTGGTCAAGGTTAAATGAATTCATGAAATTAGTTCAAAAAAATTTTGAAACTCAATTTAATAGACTTTGCTTATCGTGTCGAGATCATATAAAGATTTAGTTTAAATTTAGTCGGAAATTTTCGGGTCGTCACAGATAGGGTTTTCGAGCACCACACAATTTTCGAACAGTATAATGTTTTCGAGCAATATATATTTTTCGAGCAGCAAAAGGTTTTCGAGCACACTATGTTTTCGAGCAGAGTTCTCGAGCATAATATAGTTTTCTAGCAGTAACAGGTTTTCGAGCACACACTGTTTTCGAACACTAGAGGTTTTCGAGCACCCTGTTTTCGAGCATCTGTATCTTATTCATCAAGCTGATTTCATGCCAAAAAACTGGATTTTCACTCGTTTTGGTCAAATTTGAGCATAAGGAAACATACATAACATGTATAAACACTTTTCCTAACCATAAACATCAAAATCTAACATTTATACACAAGGTTTAGGATCAGAGTATCAAAATACCCAATTTACACTAACATGAACCCTAACTTTAAATCACCATATCAAATCAGTTTTAGCTCAATTCACAACACCATTAGATCTTAGAGCATAAGTCTAACATGTTTATAAGTCTAAAACATAATCATTAACACATGCATAGCAAATCAAACACTTAAAACCCAATTCACCCAAACCTACTTAAAACCCATTTGAATTCATCAAAATTGAAGATACTTACCTTGTTTTGATTATGAAATCTCAAAGGATTAGACACAGCAAGACTTAATCTTCAATTTGCACTTGTTGATTTTAAGGATTTAAAGAGAAGAGAGTGTTTTAGGGTTTGATTAGGGTTGTTTAGTTGCTAAAAGAGGAAAGAGTGAAACGTATAGGCTTATATATATTTAATTTTGGTTCCTTCACATGAAGGTAAGCTCTCCCGTCTAACACACGGGTATTTACCAGTTATCTGAAACCTAAAATCTTTAATAACTTATTAATTTTAAGTCCAATTCACAAAAGAAAATATGTTATGTGACCCTTGTCACAAAACGCACATCATCCCATACTCAATAATTATAAAACACATAATTATTAAAATCACTTTAATAGCACATAAGGGTAAATAGGTCATTACCTACTAGGCCCAAAGTGAGGTTGTTACAAATCTACCTCCCTTAAAGGAGATTCCGTCCTCGGAATCTGGTCAAGGTTAAACAATTGAGGGTATCTAGAGGCCATCAACTCCTCGGTCTCCCATGTCAGATTGGTGCCTAAACTATGCTTCCATTCCACAAGCACCATTGAAATCTCTTTCTTGCGCAACTTAGTCACTTTTCTGTCGACGATTCTCACTGGTTCTTCCACCAATTTCTTACTAGAATCTACTTTCATATCTTGTAGAGGAAGAATCTGACTTTCATCGTCCACTTTACACTTACGAATATAGCAGATGTTAAACGTGTCATGAATACCAGCTAACTCTGGAGGAAGATCTAACACTACGGTTTGATCGTTCAGCACTTGACGAATTCTAAAAGGACCAATGTATCTCGGAGCTAGTTTTCCTCGTTTACTGAATCGAATTACGCCCTTCCACGGTGACACTTTTAAATACACACGTTCACCCACAGTAAACGTCATTGGTCGGTGACGAGGATCTGCATACATCTTTTGTCAATCTCTAACAGCTTTCAGCTTTTCACGTGCGATAGTCACTTTTTCTGCAGTCTGCTGCACAATTTCTGGACCCGCAAACTGTTTCTCACCTACCTCCAACCAACACGATGGAGTTCAACACTTTATACCATACAACATTTCATTAGGCGGCATGCCAATGTTTGAATGATAGGAGTTATTGTAAGCAAATTCGATCAACGGCTGATGATAATCCCACGATCCACCATACTCTAACACACAAGCCCTTAACATATCCTTTAAAGTTTGAATAGTTCGTTCACTTTGACCGTCAGTCTGAGGATGATACGCTGTACTAAGGTTGACACGAGTACCCAAATTTTCTTGTAGACTATTCCAGAAACTAGACACAAATCGAGAATCTCTATCTGATATAATAGACAGCGGTATACCAAGTCGTGATACTATTTCATTTAGGTACAACTGAGCTAATTTGGTCAACGGAGTTGTTTCACTAGTAGCTAGGAAATGCGCACTTTTGGTTAAACGGTCCACTATTACCCAAATCATGTCATTTCCTTTCTGGGTTCTGGGTAGTTTTGTCACAAAATCCATGGTGATATGTTCCCACTTCCACTCTAGAATCTCTAATTAACGCAAAGACCCATACGGTTTTTGGTGTTCTGCTTTCACTTGGGCGCAAATATGACACTTTTCCACGTATTGCGTGATGTCTGCTTTCATAGTTGGCCACCAATATAACAATTTCAGATCATGGAACATTTTTTTACTACCGGGATGCACGGATAATCTCGATTTATGTGCTTCATTTAAAATTAAATCCCTCAATCCTCCAAATAACGGCACCCAAACTCGTTCACGTAAGTCTTTAATCGTCTAGAATCATTCATCAATTCTACTCTTCTTTTCACCATTAACTCAGATTTCAAATGTTCATCTTGTAATGCTTCGAGTTAAGTTATCTTTAGTCGATCCACTAAATCAGACACAATCTCAATTTGCATAAACTTTACACTGTCAGCGGATTTCCTACGACTTAACGCATCAGTCACGATGTTTGCCTTACCAGGATGATATTTGATCTCACAGTCGTAATCCTTGATTAGTTCTTGCCACCGTCTCTGGCGTATATTCATCTCTTTCTACGAAAAGATATACTATAAACTTTTATGATCGGTGCCGATAACACAATGCGTACCATAAGGATAATGCCTCCACAACTTTAACGCAAACACTACTGCAGCCATTTCTAAATCATGTGCTGGATAATTCTTTTCCATGTGACTTGTGAAATGTCTCGTTCTTATTGATTAAAAACGTTCCATATTAATTGATTTCGTTGCGAGGTTTTGACCTCTATATGAGATGTTTTTCAAAGACTGCATTCATTTTTAAAACAAACCATAACCTTTATTTCATAAATAAAGGTTTAAAAAGCTTTACGTAGATTATCAAATAATGATAATCTAAAATATCATGTTTACACACGACCATTACATAATGGTTTACAATACAAATATGTTACATCGAAATCAGTTTCTTGAATGCAGTTTTTACACAATATCATACAAACATGGACTCCAAATCTTGTCCTTATTTTAGTATGCAACAGCGGAAGCTCTTAGTATTCACCTGAGAATAAACATGCTTTAAACGTCAACAAAAATGTTGGTGCGTTATAGGTTTAACCTATATATATCAAATCGTAACAATAGACCACAAGATTTCATATTTCAATACACATCCCATACATAGAGATAAAAATCATTCATATGGTGAACACCTGGTAACCGACATTAACAAGATGCATATATAAGAATATCCCCATCATTCCGGGACACCCTTCGGATATGATATAAATTTCGAAGTACTAAAGCATCCGGTACTTTGGATGGGGCTTGTTGGGCCCGATAGATCTATCTTTAGGATTCGCGTCAATTAGGGTGTCTGTTCCCTAATTCTTAGATTACCAGACTTAATAAAAAGGGGCATATTCGATTTCGATAATTCAACCATAGAATGTAGTTTCACGTACTTGTGTCTATTTTGTAAATCATTTATAAAACATGCATGTATTCTCATCCCAAAAATATTAGATTTTAAAAGTGGGACTATAACTCACTTTCACAGATTTTTACTTCGTCAGGAAGTAAGACTTGGCCACTGGTTGATTCACGAACCTATAACAATATATACATATATATCAAAGTATGTTCAAAATATATTTACATCACTTTTAATATATTTTGATGTTTTAAGTTTATAAAGTCAGCTGTCCTCGTTAGTAACCTACAACTAGTTGTCCACAGTTAGATGTACAGAAATAAATCGATAAATATTATCTTGAATCAATCCACGACCCAGTGTATACGTATCTTAGTATTGATCACAACTCAAACTATATATATTTTGGAATCAACCTCCACCCTGTATAGCTAACTCCAACATTCACATATAGAGTGTCTATGGTTGTTTCGAAATATATATAGATGTGTCGACATGATAGGTCGAAACATTGTATACATGTCTATGGTATCTCAAGATTACATAATATACAATACAAGTTGATTAAGTTATGGTTGGAATAGATTTGTTACCAATTTTCACGTAGCTAAAATGAGAAAAATTATCCAATCTTGTTTTACCCATAACTTCTTCATTTTAAATCCGTTTTGAGTGAATCAAATTGCTATGGTTTCATATTGAACTCTATTTTATGAATCTAAACAGAAAAAGTATAGGTTTATAGTCAGAAAAATAAGTTACAAGTCGCTTTTGTAAAGGTAGTCATTTCAGTCGAAAGAACGACGTCTAGATGACCATTTTAGAAAACATACTTCTACTTTGAGTTTAACCATAATTTTTGGATATAGTTTCATGTTCATAATAAAAATCATTTTCTCAGAATAACAACTTTTAAATCAAAGTTTATCATAGTTTTTAATTAACTAACCCAAAACAGCCCGCGGTGTTACTACGACGGCGTAAATCCGGTTTTACGGTGTTTTTCGTGTTTCCAGGTTTTAAATCATTAAGTTAGCATATCATATAGATATAGAACATGTGTTTAGTTGATTTTAAAAGTCAAGTTAGAAGGATTAACTTTTGTTTGCGAACAAGTTTAGAATTAACTAAACTATGTTCTAGTGATTACAAGTTTAAACCTTCGAATAAGATAGCTTTATATGTATGAATCGAATGATGTTATGAACATCATTACTACCTTAAGTTCCTTGGATAAACCTACTGGAAAAGAAAAAATGGATCTAGCTTCAACGGATCCTTGGATGGCTCGAAGTTCTTGAAGCAGAATCATGACACGAAAACAAGTTCAAGTAAGATCATCACTTGAAATAAGATTGTTATAGTTATAGAAATTGAACCAAAGTTTGAATATGATTATTACCTTGTATTAGAATTATAACCTACTGTAAGAAACAAAGATTTCTTGAGGTTGGATGATCACCTTACAAGATTGGAAGTGAGCTAGCAAACTTGAAAGTATTCTTGATTTTATTTAACTAGAACTTGTAGAATTTATGAAGAACACTTAGAACTTGAAGATAGAACTTGAGAGAGATCAATTAGATGAAGAAAATTGAAGAATGAAAGTGTTTGTAGGTGTTTTTGGTCGTTGGTGTATGGATTAGATATAAAGGATATGTAATTTTGTTTTCATGTAAATAAGTCATGAATGATTACTCATATTTTTGTAATTTTATGAGATATTTCATGCTAGTTGCCAAATGATGGTTCCCACATGTGTTAGGTGACTCACATGGGCTGCTAAGAGCTGATCATTGGAGTGTATATACCAATAGTACATACATCTAAAAGCTGTGTATTGTACGAGTACGAATACGGGTACATACGAGTAGAATTGTTGATGAAACTGAACGAGGATGTAATTGTAAGCATTTTTGTTAAGTAGAAGTATTTTGTTAAGTGTATTGAAGTCTTTTAAAAGTGTATAAATACATATTAAAACACTACATGTATATACATTTTAACTGAGTCGTTAAGTCATCGTTAGTCGTTACATGTAAGTGTTGTTTTGAAACCTTTAGGTTAACGATCTTGTTAAATGTTGTTAACCCAATGTTTATAATATCAAATGAGATTTTAAATTATTATATTATCATGATATTATCATGTATGAATATCTCTTAATATGATATATATACATTAAATGTCTTTACAATGATAATCGTTACATATATGTCTCGTTTAAAAATCATTAAGTTAGTACTCTTGTTTTTACATATGTAGTTCATTGTTAATATACTTAATGATATGTTTACTTATCATAGTATCATGTTAACTATATATATATATCCATATATATGTCATCATATAGTTTTTACAAGTTTTAACGTTCGTGAATCACCGGTCAACTTGGGTGGTCAATTGTCTATATGAAACGTATTTCAATTAATCAAGTCTTAACAAGTTTGATTGCTTAACATGTTGGAAACATTTAATCATGTAAATATCAATCTCAATTAATATATATAAACATGAAAAAGTTCGGGTCACTACAGTTTGCCTAGTGATGCCTATACCAAGCTTTGATGTAACACTAGGCATGAATTGGCTTAGTGACCATAAGGCCAATATTAAGTGTGATAGGAAAGTAATTTCTTTTCCGGTGGCTGGTGGGAAACGGGTAGTGGCTCGTGGTGATCACGGTGGGTTCTGTTGTCCACTGTTGTCGATGATGAAAGCTCAAAAATCTTTGGCCAAGGGATGTGATTCTTTCTTAGCTTATGTGTTCGATGTAAAGAAGGAAAAGAAGATAGTGTCTGATTTTTCGGTGGTGTATGAATATCCAGAAGTGTTCCCAGATGAATTTCTAGGCTTACCGCCAATCAGGGAAGTTGAATATAAGATCAAGTTAGTGTCAGGGGCTACACCGGTTGCTAAAGCTCCGTATAGATTAGCTCCTTCAGAAATTTGTGAAATGATGTCCCAAATTAAGATACTTACCTTGTTTTGATTATGAAATCTCAAAGGATTAGACACACCAAGACTTAATCTTCAATTTGCACTTGTTGATTTTAAGGATTTATAGAGAAGAGAGTGTTTTAGGGTTTGATTAGGGTTGTTTAGTTGCTAAAAGAGGAAAGAATGAAACGTATAGGCTTATATATTAAAATTTAGGTTCCTTCACATGAAGGTATGCTCTCTCGTCTAATATATGGGTATTTACCAGTTATCTGAAATCCAAAATCTTTAATAACTTATTCATTTTAAGTCCAATTCACAAAAGGAAATATGTTCTGTGACCCTTGTCACAAAACTCACATTATCCCATACTCAATAATTAAAACACATAATTATTAAAATCACTTTAATAACAAAGAAGGGTAAATAGGTCATTACCTACTAGGCCCAAAGTGAGGTTGTTACACTTGGGGAGCTCCGGTCTTGTTGGTTAAGAAGAAGGATGGGTCGATGAGATTATGTATCGACAATAGAGAGTTGAACAAGTTGACAATCAAGAATCGGTACCCACTGTCGAGGATTGATGACTTATTCGATCAACTACAGGGATCTAGTTGTTACTCGAAGATTGATCTGAGGTCCGGTTATCACCAATTGAGGGTCAAGGAAGTTGATGTCCCGAAGACGGCGTTTAGAACACGTTATGGACATTATAAATTTACAGTAATGCCGTTTGGTTTGACGAACGCACCGGCAGTGTTCATGGATCTCATGAATCGTGTGTGTAAGCCATACCTAGATAAATTCGTCATTGTGTTTATTGATGATATATTGGTGTACTCCAAGAACAAAGAAGAGCACGAACAACATTTACGTTCGATACTGACTATGCTTAGAGAAGAGCATTTGTATGCAAAGTTCTTGAAGTGTAACTTTTGGTTGCAAGAGGTACAATTCCTTGGTCATGTGGTAGGTGCCAATGGAATACAAGTTGACCCGACAAAGATTGAGACGGTTAAGAATTGGGAAATCCCAAAGACACCAACACAGATCCGACAATTCTTGGGTCTAGCTGGTTACATGAGATTCACCGAAGGATTCTCTAAGATTGCCCGACCATTAACCACGTTGACTCATAAAGGCAAGAAATATGAATGGTGAGAACCGCAAGAAACTGCATTTCATTTGTTGAAGGAGAAGCTAACAACTGCACCGATATTGTCTCTACCTGAGGGGAATAAAGATTTTGTCATCTATTGTGATGCCTCGTGTCAAGGAATGAGTTGCGTGCTTATGCAACGAAATAAGGTTATTGCTTATGGATCTCGACAGTTAAAGATTCACGAGCAGAACTACACAATACATGATCTTGAACTAGGAGCTGTAGTCTTCGCACTCAAAATGTGGAGACATTACCTGTATTGAACCAAGTTTACTATCTTCACCGACCATAAGAGCCTACAACACATATTTGATCAGAAACAGCTCAACATGAGACAGCGACGTTGGATGGAATTGCTTAACGATTATGATTGTGAACTTCAATATCATCCTGGCAAGGCGAATGTTGTAGCGGATGCTTTAAGCAGAAAAGAGAGAGAGAGAAACCTCTCAGAGTTAAAGCTCTTAACATGATTATACGTACAAACCTTACCTCACAGATCCACGAAGCACAACTGGAAGCCATGAAACAAGAAAACGTTGATGTTGAATTTTTCAAAGGGTTGGATAAGAAATTCGACATAAAAGATGATGGAACATGGTATTTTGCTAATCATATTTGGGTACCAAAGTTTGGTGGATTGAGAGAACTAGTGTTGGAGGAAGCACACAAGTCAAGGTACTCAATTCACCTTGGTTCAGATAAAATGTACCAAGATTTGAAGGCATTCTATTGGTGGCCAAATTTGAAAGCTGACATCGCTACCTATGTTGGGAAGTGCTTGACTTGCGCTAAGGTCAAGGCTGAACATCAGAAGCCATCAGGGCTATTAACACAACCAGAGATTCCCCAGTGGAAATGGGAAGGTATTACCATGGACTTCATCACGAAACTGCCGAAAACGATGGGAGGTTACGATACCATTTGGGTTATCGTGGATCGTCTCACTAAGTCTGTACACTTCTTACCGATAAGAGAAACTGATAAGATGGAGAAGTTGGCTCAAGTCTACATTAAGGAAGTCATTTCTAGGCATGGAGTGTGATAGTGCTCCAAATGAACATATATTTAGTAGTAATATCCTCCCAATATGTAAATTATTTAGTTATAATTGTCCTATTTTAAGTTGTAATCGTTTATATTAAATAAGTGCGAAGACAAAAGGCGAAAACGACGATTTGAAGACGCAAATGACCAAAAAGATCAAATGTACAAGATACAATCCAAGTGGTTCAATTTATTGATGAGAAACGTCTAAAAATGACAAAAGTACAAGTTGCGGAACGCAAAGTACAAGATATTAAATTATACAAAAGGACGTTCGAAAATCCGGAACCGGGACCTGAGCCAACTATCAACGCCCGACGCAACGGACCAAAAATTATGAGTCTACTATGCACAAGAATATAATATAATATTTAAATAATTATATAAATTATTTATTTATTATATATTATATTATTAAATAAAAACGTCGGCAAGCTAGAAAACAAGGCAACTTGGCTGGATCCAGGTGGCCATGCGATCGCATGGCCTGGTAGTTATAATCTCATGCGATCGCATGAGCCGAAAAGTCAGGCCACATTCCTATAAATTGCAAGTTTGGGCGACGAGTTTTACACATAATAATAATACTCCTCTGTAATAATATATATATATATATATATATATATATATATATATATATATATATATATATATATATATATATATATATATATATATATAGTATAGTGTAGTTTTATATTAGATTAGTTTTGGGTTATGCAAAGGTTATTTTACGGGTTTTAAAGTCGGAGCTCTGTCCGTGTAACACTACGCGATAAATAATCAATGTAAGCTATGTTCTTCTTTTTAAATTAATGTCTCGTACTTAAGTTATTATTATGCTTATTTAAGACGAAGTAATCATGATGTTGGACTAAAAATAATTACTAAAAATGGGTAATTGGGCTTTGTACCATAATTGGGGTTTGGACAAAAGAACGACACTTGTGGAAATTAGACTATGGGCTATTAATGGGCTTTATATTTGTTTAACTAAATGATAGTTTGTTAATTTTAATATAAAGATTTACAATTGGACTTACCTATAAATAACCATATACACTCGATCGGACACGATGGGCGGGATATTTATATGTACGAATAATCGTTCATTTAACCGGACACGGGAATGGATTAATAGTCTATGGAATTATTAAAATAGGGGTGAAATTATGTACAAGGACACTTGGCATAATTGATAACAAAGTATTAAAACCTTGGGTTACACGCAGTTGATATCCTGGTGTAATTATTAAACATAGTATTAAGACCTTGTTACAGTTTAAGTCCCCAATTAGTTGGAATATTTGACTTCGGATATAAGGATAATTTGACGAGGATACTCGCACTTTAAATTTATGACCGATGGACTGTTATGGACAAAAACCAGACGGACATATTAAATAATCCAGGACAAAGGACAATTAACCCATGAGAATAAACTAAAATCAACACGTCAAACATCATGATTACGGAAGTTTAAATAAGCATAATTCCTTTATTTTCATATTTAATTGCATTTCTAATTATCGCACTTTTATTTATTGTCATTGTATTTAATTGCATTTTTAATTATCGCACTTTTATTTATCGCAATTTCATTATCGTTATTTACTTTACGCTTTAAATTAAGTCTTTTATTTATTTAATATTTTACATTAAATTTTAACTGCAACTAAAGTTTTTAAAATCGACAAACTGGTCATTAAACGGTAAACCCCCTTTTATATATTATTAATATATATAATATATTTTGTACAAATATAATTGTTTAAAAATATAGTGTAAAATAAGTCGTCTCCCTGTGGAACGAACTGGACATACTAAAAACTATACTACTCTACGATTAGGTACACTGCCTATAGTGTTGTAGCAAGGTTTAGGTATATCCCATCTGTAAATAAATAAATATCTTGTGTAAAATTGTATCATATTTAATAGTTTTTCCTAGTAAAATATACACTATTTCCTAGTACGCCTCGCATAACATCAAGTTTTTGGCGCCGCTGCCGGGGAACCGGCGAAACGCTATATTTTTAAAATATATTTGTATAAATATATTTGTATATTATTTTTTAGAAAAACAATATAAAATTCTTAAAAAAAAAAAACGGGAACCCAGGCCCATGCGATCGCATGAGCCGGGTGTTATAAAACCATGCGATCGCATGGCCTGACCTGACACGCCCTACTGAACCTGCCGACAGCATTAATTACGGATTATTGTTAATTATTATTAATATTAAACCCTAATTAGGGTTAGTTATTATATTAATTAATTTTAGATATTAATTAATTTGTATATTTAGTTTATTTAGTTTTAATAAATTATAAAATTAATACTTTTATAAAATAAATAATATAAAAATAATATTTTTATAAAAATTGTACTTTTTACAACTTTAAGATTATTTTTATATTTTGTAACTTTTTATTTGTTTTAGCGTAATATTTGTATTTTATCGCTCGTACTTAGTTTTAAACTTAGTTTTTACCATAGTTATTTTTATTTCTAGATTTTTAGGCTTTTCCGTAAAATCCCTTAAGTGCTTTTTCTTTACACTAAGATTTAGGTGCTTTAGAATTTTGCGACACCTTTTAAAGTTTTAGTTCCTTTTTAAGTTATTGCCATTTGGGATATAGTATTTCTTTTAAGCTTTAATATTTTTAGACGCAACTTTTAATTTTTAGTTTTTAGTGCCTTTTTAAGTTTAGATGCGCTACTTTCTTATTTTTATTTTTCGACGCCTATTATTTTTCTTTCTTATATTTATTTTTCGACGTTTTCCGACGCACTTCTTTTTCTTTCTTATTTCTCGACGATCTAGTTTTTAGGACATAGAATTTTCTATCTCTTCTCTAAAATTTCAAAAACGAAAAATTATTTTAAGCGGTTAAATTGATAGACATCCAAATTTTCTGCTTCGTAGTAATAGTTGGATTTGTTAGTGGCTGAGTTGTGAGCTTCCGATTTAAAGGGTTCTGGCTCCCTGCTGCATCTATTGGCTATTCGAAACGTGGGCAAAAGCAGAAAAGTTTATTAATTTGATAACTTATATAATTTTTATTTTTATAACTAATAGGATAATTAAGTAAATGCACCACATTGTAGCTAAAATTTGGTAATAAGCGCATTATGGAAAATCTCGAGAATATTTTGGAAACTCTTTATGACATCCGAAATCAATTTAATCAATACTCTCAAACGGATGTTGATGACAATTCGTTCGGTCAATCTTGGATCACGAATGACGAAACAATAACTGGTTGTGAAATCTGTGGAGATTATCACTCAACATGGGAATGTTATTATTACGTTCCTATGGAAAATTATGCACCCACGGAACCTGAATGGAACGATTATGAAGAATACAATTCAAATTGGGATTATTCCCAAGAATATATCCAAACTCAACAACCAGAAGGCGAGGAAAATTATGTGCCTGAAAATTCTTTAGATTATATGAAAATCATACTCGAAGAACTTGATGCTCAAAATGAACAAATGAGAGAGTTTGTAAATCGGCAAGCTGAAACTCTATCAGATTACGCACCTGTTGATCTGAGGAGTCATGTACAAGAAAATCTCATATCATCGAATTTTGATAAATTCGAGAGCTTCGAAATCACCAATTATCCCGATGATACTTTTTATTCAGTTTTACCATTTTCACAACATATCGACACATTAGCCTCTACCGACAAAATCATCAATCCATCAATGAATGAAGAAGAAGTAAGGGTGAAAAATTGGTACTCTTGGGAAAACGATAACGTTGAAAATTTTACCCCCGAGACCAAAATGGTGAGACCAATAAGTACCATTAATGAAGAAGAATTTGCTTCGATCCCGAAATTCACCATTCCATAACCTTCCAACCCAATATTCTCAATAGACGAGTCATCTACCAAAGATGAACTACAAGCTGTAATAGATATTGACACCTTGAATTTCAGCCAATTGGGTAATAGAGGTGAAAACTTTAATCCCGAGAATAAACGAAAGGAAATGTTAGGAATTGTCCACCCTATAGAAATATGTATGTCGGTGTATATCGATCCATTTGACCAAGAACCAGAAAAGAGACGTATCCATTTACTAAAAGCTACACTTAAAAAAGAATTAAGTAGTGACGATCGGGTAGTTCTAAACTTTAAACCCATTGATATATTATACACCACCCGAGATGTAAATAACTGGCTCACTATTCTAATTCGTGAAACTTATTCTACCGAATTCACATATCGTCAGCTAAATGTGGGGAAGTCTAACCCCACTTAACGTTAAATTCGGGGTTTGGGTTAGTGCATAACTCGTTAATAAACATGCATAATAAGTAAGGGTAAAAGACGCATTTTCAAATATTAACAAACAGCTCAGAAAATCAACCGTTTTTGAAGAAGAAAAACATGTGTGATAAAACAAGAAGGGATGAACGATGAGGCGCGCCATCTATCATTTGACGAGCTTTGTAATTACAAACTGGGTATTTTCAATCACTTTTCTACACTAATCACCCTCATGAATTTATAATTAGAGTCTGATTTCATGCAAATGAGGGCATTGCATGATCTCAAGTGTGGGGAAGAGTTATAAATTCTCTCGGGTTTATACTTGGTTTATTTTCTAAATTTTGTGAAAATTTTAAAAAAAAAATTTCAACTAAATGAATTTAAAATCATGTTTATACATATTTATGAACGATGAAAACTAGGTGTTAATACCGAAATTATCGTTACCTCAGAAAGGACATAAATTTAGAAACACCTTAAAACACTTGAATTCATTTAAAATGGAATAAAGGAGAATAAAAAGGCAAAGAAAGAAACTAAGTGTGGGGAGAATGTACCAAGTTAATCAATTAAAAAAACTATCTATCACATGTTTCTGTAAAGTTATTGCAGGTGCTTTTGTTTTGGACTAAATTGACTGTTTTACCCGCAATATTATAATAAAGATAAAAGAAAAGATGGATCTACACGATGAATCAATTCCATCATTAAAAGGAAGTAAAGTCTTCTGAAAAAGACACGCGCTTCTTGATTTAGGTCAAGAAGTTGTCATCCAGACCAGCTGTAGGTTGACGAAAAATCTAGAAAAGTCATATCTAAAATCAGCAGGAAATCCACGGACCTCAGCATCAAACAGGGTCGCCAAGTGGTCAGACTTATCCTAACCATGAGAGGATCTGTCTCGTAAAATGGGGAGGGCGCCGTGCAAATTAGCTTGATAAGACTAATGAATCAGATCCCCAGAAAGGATAATCTCCTTAAAGATTAAAAATCAGCTTTTAAGACTGATATTACTCAATCCTAGAGATTGACCTTAAAGATTGAGAATTACAAACTCATGGAATTTGATGATATCTAAACTCGAGCTTGAACGAGAAAATATTTTGATCAAATTAAAACCGATTTGTTTTCTGAAAACCCATTTTTAATGCGTTCATTACCATTGAACGTAAAATCCTAGGAATTCACCTAGAATTCATTAGGTCACCTGAACCAAATCGGGTGTCAACCGTAAGAACGGTGGTTGCATAGCATGGTCAAAGACAGGACCTTGTGCCAGACTGACAAACTATAGGGTGAGCTTTACTATTGCTCCTACCAAGGATAGTAATTGCATCCGACACGTTATAGACCATAATTAAAAGCATGTCATGGGACATTGCCTTAACAATTGCTTGTTCAACGCTTTCTTTTACAACCGGACGGTAGTTTACCGAAAGGTAATATTCGGAACAAGTGTACTGGACGTGTTGCTTTCCCAATACAAGGTTAGCAAGTGGGTGACACAAAACCGCAAGTTTTGAGCTAAAATTTTCAAATCTGAAACCCACCAAACCCACAAAAATGTTTCAAGTTATGTATTGCAAACACCGGTGAAGGGTTATTCCGGAAAACTTATCTAAGGTAAAAGCTAGATTGAATTTTCAAATGATAAATATGTTTTCATAAAGATCCAATTTCCTTAAAGGATCTAAATTTTCATAGTCATGTGGGACTGTAAACCACGTCGTTACTATCATTTTTATACCACTGTATCAAAATCACTGATGTATAAAGTGTGAGAATAAAAAAAGTGATTCGAGTGAAGTGTGATTTTATTTCAAGTTATGTATTGCTTGAGGACAAGCAACGTTCAAGTGTGGGGATATTTGATAGTGCTCCAAATGAACATATATTTAGTAGAAATATCCTCCCAATATGTAAATTATTTAGTTATAATTGTCCTATTTTAAGTTGTAATCGTTTATATTAAATAAGTGCGAATACAAAAGGCGAAAACGATGATTTGAAGACGCAAATGACCAAAAAGATCAAATGTACAAGATACAATCCAAGTGGTTCAATTTATTGATGAGAAACGTCTAAAAATGACAAAAGTACAAGTTGTGGAACGCAAAGTACAAGATATTAAATTATACGAAAGGACGTTCGAAAATCCGGAACCGGGACCTGAGCCAACTATCAACGCCCGACGCAACGGACCAAAAATTATGAGTCTACTATGCACAAGAATATAATATAATATTTAAATAATTATATAAATTATTTATTTATTATATTATTAAATAAAAACGTCGGCAAGCTAGAAAACAAGGCAACTTGGCTGGATCCAGGTGGCCATGCGATCGCATGGCCTGGTAGTTATAATCTCATGCGATCGCATGAGCCGAAAAGTCAGGCCACATTCCTATAAATTGCAAGTTTGGGCGACGAGTTTTACACATAATAATAATACTCCTCTGTAATAATATATATATATATATATATATATATATATATATATATATATATATATATATATATATATATATATATATATATATATATATATATATATATATATATATATATATATATATATATATATATATATATATATATATAGTGTAGTTTTACATTAGATTAGTTTTGGGTTATGCAAAGGTTATTTTACGGGTTTTAAAGTCGGAGCTCTGTCCGTGTAACACTACGCGATAAATAATCAATGTAAGCTATGTTCTTCTTTTTAAATTAATGTCTCGTACTTAAGTTATTATTATGCTTATTTAAGACGAAGTAATCATGATGTTGGACTAAAAATAATTACTAAAAATGGGTAATTGGGCTTTGTACCATAATTGGGGATTGGACAAAAGAACGACACTTGTGGAAATTAGACTATGGGCTATTAATGGGCTTTATATTTGTTTAACTAAATGATAGTTTGTTAATTTTAATATAAAGATTTACAATTGGACGTACCTATAAATAACCATATACACTCGATCGGACACGATGGGCGGGATATTTATATGTACGAATAATCGTTCATTTAACCTGACACGGGAATGGATTAATAGTCTATGGAATTATTAAAACATGGGTGAAATTATGTACAAGGACACTTGGCATAATTGATAACAAATTATTAAAACCTTGGGTTACACGCAGTCGATATCCTGATGTAATTATTAAACATAGTATTAAGACCTTGTTACAGTTTAAGTCCCCAATTAGTTGGAATATTTGACTTCGGATATAAGGATAATTTGACAAGGATACTCGCACTTTAAATTTATGACCGATGGACTGTTATGGACAAAAACCAGACGGGCATATTAAATAATCCAGGACAAAGGACAATTAACCCATGGGAATAAACTAAAATCAACACGTCAAACATCATGATTACGGAAGTTTAAATAAGCATAATTCCTTTATTTTCATATTTAATTGCATTTCTAATTATTGCACTTTTATTTATTGTCATTGTATTTAATTGCATTTTTAATTATCGCACTTTTATTTATCGCAATTTCATTATCGTTATTTACTTTACGCTTTAAATTAAGTCCTTTATTTATTTAATATTTTACATTAAATTTTAACTGCAACTAAAGTTTTTAAAATCGACAAATCGGTCATTAAACGGTAAACCCCCTTTTATATATTATTAATATATATAATATATTTTGTACAAATATATTTGTTTAAAAATATAGTGTAAAATAAGTCGTCTCCCTGTGGAACGAACTGGATTTACTAAAAACTATACTACTCTACGATTAGGTACACTGCCTATAGTGTTGTAGCAAGGTTTAGCTATATCCCATCTGTAAATAAATAAATATCTTGTGTAAAATTGTATCGTATTTAATAGTTTTTCCTAGTAAAATATACACTATTTCCTAGTACGCCTCGCATAACATCAGAGTGCCTACATCCATTATATCCGATCGCGACAGCAGATTTACTTCTAGATTTTGGCAGTCATTACAGCAAGCAATGGGGACTCGTTTAGATATGAGTATAACATATCACCCCCAGACAGATGGACAAAGCGAACGGACTATTCAAACTTTATAGGACATGTTGCGAGCATGTGTCATTGATTTCGGAAACTGATGGGATAAGTACTTACCGCTAGCTGAGTTCTCATCCAAAAATAGATACTACGAGCATCAAAGCTGCACTTTTTGAAGCATTGTATGGAAGAAAGTGTAGATCTCCCGTGTGTTGAAGTGAATTGGGGGATAGTCAGTTGACAGGTCCTGAGATTATTCAGGAGACAACGGAGAAAATCCTACTGATTCAGGAATGATTGAGAATGGCTCGAAGTCGTCAAAAGAGTTATCCCGATGTTAGACGGCGGGATTTAGAATTCCAAGTTGGTAACAAGGTCATGCTTAAAGTATCACCTTGGAAGGGTGTTATACGGTTAGGGAAACGAGGTAAATTGAGTCCTAGATATGTTGGACCGTTCGAGATAACTGAAAGAGTTGGACCAGTGGCTTACAGATTGAAATTGCCACAAGCACTCAGTGGTATACACGACACTTTCCATGTATCAAACCTGAAGAAGTGCTTAACCGATGAGAACTTGATTATTCCTTTAGAGGAACTGCGTATCGATGACAAACTTCATTTCATTAAAGAACCTGTCGATATCATGGGCCGAGAGGTCAAATACTTAAAGAAAAGCAGAATTCCTATCGTTATGGTTCGGCGGAATGCACGGAGAGGACCAGAGTTCATGTGGGAGCGTGAAGATCAAATGAGACAAAAGTACCCGCAACTGTTTCTAGAGGAAACTACTTCAGCGGACGTTCACTAAAATTTGGGGACGAAATTTTCAATAAAAGGTGGGTAATGTAACAACCCCGCTTTTCCGCCACTTTCGTTAACTGTCTGTTAATGGTTTTAACGGTGATTATTTGACTTTTTATGTGTTTAAGTGTATTAAATACATACTTGATCCTTGGAGGGTTACGATAATTAATATGGGTTAATATTAATTTGAAAATATATTTCGGATAAAGAAATACGATAAAAATGATACGGTTTAGATAACTACTTTTCGAGCAACGAAACGCTTGGGTTTATTTTAATAATAATTTAAATAATTATTAACTTTTTAAAAATATTTAATTTATAGTGTTTTTAATAAATTAAACGTTTGGTTGCATTTTAACAATCGATTTAGCATTACGGGCCTTCGGTATGTTTAAACAGCACTCGAAACGGACCACGATTACACAGTACTAGACAACGAGAGCCCGGGAAGGATCCCCTTGGGCCATTCGGCCGATTGGACCTCCCCCCTCCCCTTTTGTTTTATTTTTTTGGGCTTATGGTTAACTAGTGGTCCATTTAATTACTCTAGACCCTAACTTAAATACTTAAGTGATAACCTAAACTACTGTAACTCTCACAAACACAATATTCTAGTCGAATTTTTGGCTCCTCCTCCCTCTCCCAAACCATCAACCATCATCAACCCTAGCACCATCAAAAATTAATCTTTTGCTCAAGCCTTGAACACGAAAAATGTATTCCCTTTGTTCTCTATGAAATGTCCCGTTCATATTGATTATAAACGTTCCATATTAATTGATTTCGTCGCGAGGTTTTGACCTCTATATGAGACGTTTTTCAAAGACTGCATTCGATTTTAAAACAAACCATAACCTTTAAAATATTACGACGATTATCAAATAATGATAATCTAAAATATAGCGTTTTTTACACGACCATTACATAATGGTTTACAATAATATTACACATCAACATAAGTCTTCGAATGCAGTTTTTAAACAATATTATACAAGCATGGACTCCAAATCTTGTCCTCAATTTAGTATGCAACAGGAAGCTCTTAATAATCACCTGAGAATAAACATGCTTAAAACGTCAACAAAATTGTTGGTGATTATAGGTTTAACCTACATATTATTAAATCATAATAATAGACCACAAGATTTCATTTTTATAACACATCTCTTATCAGGCATTTCGCAAACTGCATAGAGATAAAAATCATTCATATGTTGAACACCTGGTAACCGACGTTAACTTAATGCATAGAATATCCCAAAACAGAACCTCTCGTCTGTATAATAATCTCGAAGTACTAAACCATCCATAACCTGAATAGGGGGTTGTTAAGCCCAATAGATCTATCTTTAGGATTCGCGTCAATTAGGGGCCATTTCCCTATTTCTTAGGCTACCAGACTTGAAGGGCGATATTCGGTTTAATAATCCAACCATAGAATGTAGTTTTGCGTACTTGTGTCTATTTTGTAAAATATTTATAAAGCTGCATGTATTCTCATCCCAAAATATTAGATTTTAAAAGTGGGACTATAACTCACTTTCACAGATTTTTACTTCGTCGGGAAGTAAGACTTGGCCACTGGTCGATTCACGAACCTATAACAAATATGTACATATATATCAAAGTATGTTCAAAATATATTTACAACATTTTTTAATACATTTTAATGTTTTAAATATTTTCAGTCAGCTGTCCTCGTTAGTAACATACAACTAGTTGTCCATAGTTAGATGTACATAAATAAATTAATATATATTATCTTAACCCAATCCACGACCCAGTGTATACATGTCTCAGGCTAGATCACAACTCAAAGTATATATATTTTTGGAATCAACCTCAACCCTGTATAGCTAACTCCAACATTACTGCATATAGAGTGTCTATGGTTGTTCCAAAAAATATATATAGATGGATCGATATGATATGTCAAAACATTTGCATACGTGTCTATAGTATCCCAAGATTACATAATATATTAGAATACATGTATAATACAATATAAGTTAGCTAGGATATGATTTGTATAGATTTGTTACCAATTTTCACGTAGCTACAACAAGTAAAAATATCCAATCTTGTTTTACCCATAACTTCTTCGTTTTAAATCTGTTTTGAGTGAATCCAATTGTTATTGTTTCATATTGAACTTAAGTTTATGAATCTATACATAAAAAGTATAAGTTTATAGTCGGAAATACAGGTTACATGTTGTTTTTGTAAAGGTAGTCATGTCAGTCGAAAGAATGACGTCTAGATGACCATTTTGGAAAACATACTTCCATTTTGAGTTTAATCATGATTTTTGGATATAGTTTCATGTTCATAAGAAAAATCATTTTTCCAGAAGAACAACTTTTAAATCAAAGTTTATCATAGTTTTTAATTAACTAACCCAAAATAGCCCGCGGTGTTACTGCGACGGCGTATATCCAGTTTTACGGTGTTTTTCGTGTTTTCAGGTTTTAAATCATTAAGTTAGAATATCATATAGATATAGAACATGTGTTTAGTTGATTTTAAAAGTCAAGTTTGAAGGATTAACTTTTGTTTGCGAACAATTTTAGAATTAACTAAACTATGTTCTAGTGATTACAAGTTTAAACCTTCGAATAAGGTAGTTTTATATATATGAATCGAATGATGTTATGAACATCATTACTACCTCAGGTTTTGTGGATAAACCCACTGGAAATGAGAAAAATATATCTAGCTTCAAAGGATCTTTGGATGGCTTGAAAGTTCTTGAAGCAGAATCATGACACGAAAACAAGTTCAAGTAAGATTTCCACTCGAAATAAGATTGTTAGAGTTATAGAAATTGAATCAAAGTTTGAATATGAGTATTAACTTGTATTAGAAAGATATCTTACTGTAAATAGGAAAGATTTCTTGAGGTTGGATGATCACTTTACAAGATTGGAAGTAAGCTAGCAAACTTGGAAGTATTCTTGATTTTATGAAACTAGAACTTATAGAATTTATGAAGAACACTTAGAACTTGAAGATAGAACTTGAGAGAGATCAATTTGATGAAGAAAATTGATGAATTAAAGTGTTTGTAGGTGTTTTTGATCGTTGGTATATGGATTAGATATAAAGGATGTGTAATTTTGTTTACATGTAAATAAGTCATGAATGATTACTAATATTTTTGTAATTTTATGAGATATTTCATGCTAGTTGCCAAATGATGATTTCCACATGTGTTAGGTGACTCACATGGGCTGCTAAGAGCTGATCATTGGAGTGTATATACCAATAGTACATACATCTAAAAGTTGTGTATTGTACGAGTACGAATACGGGTGCATACGAGTAGAATTGTTGATGAAACTGAACAAGGATGTAATTGTAAGCATTTTTGTTAAGTAGAAGTATTTTGATAAGTGTCTTGAATTCTTTCAAAAGTTTATAAATACATATTAAAACACTACATGTATATATATTTTAACTGAGTCGTTAAGTCATCGTTAGTCGTTACATGTAAATGTTGTTTTGAAGCCTTTAGGTTAACGATCCTGTTAAGTGTTGTTAACCCATTGTTTATTATATCAAATGAGATGTTAAATTATTACATTATCATGATATTATGATATATTAATATATCTTAATATGATATATATACAATTAAATGTCGTTACAACGATAATCGTTACATATATGTCTGGTTTCGAAATCATTAAGTTAGTAGTCTTGTTTTTACATATGTAGTTCATTGTTAATATACTTAATGATATGTTTACTTATCATAATACCATGTTAACTATATATATATCCATATATGACATCATATAGTTTTTACAAGTTTTAACGTTCGTGAATCACCGGTCAACTTGGGTGGTCAATTGTCTATATAAAACCTATTTCAATTAATCAAGTCTTAACAAGTTTGATTGCTTAACATGTTGGAAACACTTAATCATATAAATATAAATTTCATTTAATATATATAAACATGGAAAAGTTCGGGTCACTACAGTACCTACCCGTTAAATAAATTTCGTCCCGAAATTTTAAGCAGTTGGAGATGTTGACGTATCTTCTGGAAATAAATGCGGGTATTTCTTTTTCATCTGATCTTCTCGTTCCCAGGTGAACTCGGGTCCTCTACGAGCATTCCATCGAACTTTAACAATTGGTATCTTGTTTTGCTTGAGCCTTTTAACCTCACGATCCATTATCTCGACGGGTTCTTCAATGAATTGTAGTTTTTCATTGATTTTAATTTCGTCTAAAGGAATAGTGAGTTCTTCTTTAGCTAAGCACTTCTTCAGATTCGAGATGTGGAAGGTATTATGTACATTGGCGAGTTGTTGAGGTAATTCAAGTTGGTAGGCTACTGGTCCGACACGATCTAAAATCTTGAATGGTTCAATGTATCTTGGATTTAGTTTCCCCCGTTTACCAAATCGAACAATGCCTTTCCAAGGCGAAACCTTAAGAATGACCATCTCCCTAATTTCAAATTTTATATCTTTCCTTTTAAGGTCCGCGTAGCTCTTTTGTCGACTCTGAGCAGTTTTCAACCGTTGTTGAATTTGGATGATTTTCTCTGTAGTTTCTTGGATTATCTCCGGACCCGTAATCTGTCTATCCCCCAATTCATTCCAACAAATTGGAGATCTGCACTTTCTACCATAAAGTGCTTCGAACGGTGCCATTTCGATACTCGAGTGGTAGCTGTTGTTGTAGGAAAATTCTGCTAATGGTAGATTTCGATCCCAACCGTTTCCAAAATCAATAACACATGCTCGTAGCATGTCTTCAAGAGTCTGTATCGTCCTTTCGCTCTGCCCATCGGTTTGTGGATGATAGGCAGTACTCATGTCTAGACGAGTTCCCAATGCTTGTTGTAATGTCTGCCAAAACCTTGAAACAAATCTGCCATCCCTATTAGAGATAATAGAGATTGGTATTCCATGTCTGGAGACGACTTCCTTCAAATACAGTCGTGCTAACTTCTCCATCTTGTCATCTTCTCTTATTGGCAGGAAGTTTGAGAATTTGGTGAGACGATCAACTATTACCCAAATAGTATCAAAACCACTTGCAGTCCTTGACAATTTAGTGATGAAATCCATGGTAATGTTTTTCCATTTCCATTTCGGGATTTCGGGTTGTTGAAGTAGACCTGATGGTTTCTGATGATCAGCTTTGACCTTAGAACACGTCAAACATTCTCCTACGTATTTAGCAACATCAGCTTTCATACCTGGCCACCAAAAATGTTTCTTGAGATCTTTGTACATCTTTCCCGTTCCAGGATGTATTGAGTATCTGGTTTTATGAGCTTCTCTAAGTACCATTTCTCTCATATCTCCAAATTTTGGTACCCAAATTCTTTCAGCCCTATACCGGATTCCGTCTTCCCGAATATTAAGATGCTTCTCCGATCCTTTGGGTATTTCATCCTTTAAATTTTCCTCTTTTAAAACTCCTTGTTGCACCTCCTTTATTTGAGTAGTAAGGTTATTGTGAATCATTATATTCATAGGTTTTACTCGAATGGGTTCTCTGTCCTTTCTACTCAAAGCGTCCGCTACCACATTCACCTTCCCCGGGTGGTAACGAATCTCAAAGTCATAATCATTCAACAATTCAATCCACCTGCGCTGCCTCATGTTCAGTTGTTTCTGATTAAATATATGTTGAAGACTTTTGTGGTCGGTATATATAATACTTTTGATCCCATATAAGTAGTGCCTCCAAGTCTTTAATGCAAAAACAACAGCGCCTAATTCCAAATCGTGTGTCGTATAATTTTGCTCGTGAATCTTCAATTGTCTAGACGCATAAGCAATTACCTTCGTTCGTTGCATTAATACACAACCGAGGCCTTGCTTTGAGGCGTCACAATATATCACAAAATCATCATTCCCTTCAGGCAATGACAATATAGGTGCCGTAGTTAACTTTTTCTTCAACAATCGAAATGCTTTTTCTTGTTCATCCTTCCATTCAAATTTCTTCCCTTTATGCGTTAATGCAGTCAAGGGTTTTGCTATTTTGGAAAAATCTTGGATGAATCTTCTGTAGTAACCAGCCAATCCTAAAAATTGGCGTATATGATTCGGAGTTTTAGGGGTTTCCCACATTTCAACAGTCTCCATCTTTGCCGGATCCACCTGAATACCTTCTTTGTTCACTATGTGACCGAGGAATTGAACTTCTTCCAACCAAAATGCACACTTTGAAAACTTAGCGTACAGTTTTTCTTTCCTCAATAACTCTAACACTTTTCTCAAATGTTCTTCGTGCTCTTGATCATTCTTTGAGTAGATAAGTATGTCATCAATGAAAACAATGACAAACTTGTCGAGATATGGCCCACACACATGGTTCATGATGTCCATGAACACAGCTGGTGCGTTAGTCAATCCAAATGGCATAACCATAAACTCGTAATGACCGTAACTCGTTCTGAAAGCAGTCTTCGGAATATCGTCCTCCTTCACCCGCATTTGATGATACCCAGAACGTAAATCAATCTTCGAATAAACTGACGAGCCTTGTAATTGATCAAATAAGTCGTCAATTCTCGGTAGTGGGTAACGGTTCTTGATGGTAAGTTTGTTCAACTCTCTGTAGTCGATACACAACCTGAATGTACCATCCTTCTTTTTGACAAACAAAACAGGAGCTCCCCATGGTGATGTACTTGGTCGTATGAAACCACGCTCTAGAAGTTCTTGTAATTGGCTTTGAAGTTCCTTCATTTCGCTGGGTGCGAGTCTGTATGGAGCACAAGCTATTGGTGCAGCTCCTGGTACAAGATCTATTTGAAATTCAACGGATCGGTGTGGAGGTAATCCCGGTAATTCTTTCAAAAATACATCGGGAAATTCTTTTGCGACGGGAACATCATTGATGCTCTTTTCTTCAGTTTGTACTTTCTCGACATGTGCTAGAACAGCATAGCAACCCTTTCTTATTAACTTTTGCGCCTTCAAATTACTAATAAGATTTAGCTTCGCGTTGCTCTTTTCTCCGTACACCATTAAGGGTTTTCCTTCTTCTCGTACAATGCGAATTGCATTTTTGTAACATACGATCTCTGCTTTCACCTCTTTCAACTAGTCCATGCCGATTATCACATCAAAACTCCCTAACTCTAGTGGTATCAAATCAATCTTAAATGTTTTGCTAACTAGTTTAATTTCTCGATTTTGACATATATTATCTGGTGCAATTAATTTACCATTTGCTAATTCTAGTATAAACTTATTATCCAAAGGCGTCAATGGACAACTTAATTTAGCACAGAAATCCTTACTCATATAGCTTCTATCCGCACCCGAATCAAATAAAACATAAGCAGATGTATTGTCAATAAGAAACGTACCCGTAACAAGCTCCAGGTCTTCCTGCGCTTCAACTGCATTAATGTTGAAGACTCTTCCTCGGCCTTGCCCATTATTATCCCCCTGATTTAGACACATGTTTTTGTAATGGCCCTTCTTCCCGCATCCGAAACATGTAATGTCTGCATAACTTGTTCCGGCATTATTTGTTCCCTTAGCCATTGATCCGTAGATTTCGCACTTTTTCGCACCATGGCCCTTTCTATTACACTTAGAACACACTGCTGTACAGAGCCCAGTTGGATGGTATCCTTCACATCTCTAGCAGAATTTCTGCCTCTTGTTGTTATTGTTGGGATTGTTGTTGTTGCGGTTGTTATTGTTATTGAAACATTTGTTGTAGTTGTTGCTGGGGTGGTTGTTGCTGTTGCGTTTGTTGTTGCGAAAATTGGTGCGATTGTAGTTATGATTGTTGGGTTGATTATTGAAATTGTGACCCTTGTCACTGGTTTCTTCCCATTTCCTCTTGACTTGTTTCGTATTGGCTTCTTCGGCCGCCTGTTCTTTAATCCTTTCCTCAATTTGATTTATAAGTTTATGAGCCATTCGACTTGCCTTTTGTATGGAGGCGGGATCGTGTGAACTTATATCCTCTTGGATCCTTTCCGGTAACCCTTTTACAAATGCGTCGATTTTCTCTTCTTCATCTTCGAACACTCCCGGACACAATAGGCACAACTCTGTGAATCGTCGTTCGTACGTGGTAATATCAAACCCTTGTGTTCGTAACCCTCTAAGCTCTACCTTGAGCTTATTGACCTCATTTCTGGGACGGTACTGCTCGTTCATTAAGTGTTTGAATGCTGACCACGGTAGTGCGTAAGCAGCATCTTGTCCCACTTGTTCGAGATAGGTATTCCACCATGTTAACGCAGTACCTGTGAAGGTATGCGTGGCGTACTTTACCTTATCTTCCTCAGTACATTTGCTTATAGCGAACACAGATTCGACCTTTTCGGTCCATCGTTTCAGTCCGACTGGTCCTTCAGTTCCATCGAATTCCAGAGGTTTACAGGCAGTGAAAGCCTTGTAGGAGTATCCTACACGGTTTCCTGTGGAGTTAACTCCACTGCTAGATCCTGAGTTATTGTTGTTTTGCATTGCAGCCTGTATTGCGGCTATATTTGCTGTAAGGAAAGCACGGAAGTCTTCCTCACTCATGTTCAAGTTCTGACGAGTAGTCGGTGCCATTTCCTTCAAAAATAGCTAAAAGAATTAAGTTAATCATATAGAATATTAAAAGTAGTCAATAGTATTCCGTAGCATAATATAAACTCATTTATAAAAGCTTTTTCTTCATATTAGCGTTTTATAAGTTTTAATTCGGGTAATACCTACCCGTTAAGTTCATACTTAGTAGCTAACATACAATTCAACTACTACAATTCTATATGAAAACTGATTATAATAATATTTCACATTCAAACTTTTATACAATATTTTGCAAACTTACAATACCGCTATTTTACATATAGCATGAAATATAGCACATAAAAACTCTGATACAAAACAGTTGCGAAGATAATTCTAGTTAATAGGCAAGTCGTTCAACAAAGGCAATAAAGACACGTAATTCATACGTCCAGAAACAAGTCATGCATTCTGGTTTTACTATGACTACTTCTCATCCTTGGTCTTGTGGAACATAACCGTTGTGACCGTTGACAAGACATCATGTTGTAATGTCGTCAAAAGGACGAGGGTTTCGTAATGTCCAACAGCCCCGTAATAATCTAAAAACCTTGTTTCTCATCTCAACTACAGAGTCCATCACTTGTGGGAATGTTTTATTTAAAAGTTCCAACCCAATGTTCTTTTTCTCAATTTGATGAGAAGCGAACATTATTAACCTGTAAGCATAACATGCTTCTTTATGTTGCATGTTAGAAGCTCTTTCTAACTCACGAAATCCTATGTTAGGATATGTTGAGTCAAAATAGGTTCTTAACCCGTAGCGTAAAATTGCATTTGGGTTCCCCGTATTTAACGCTTTAAAGAAAACACGGCGTAACTTACGGTCTCCCCAATGTGATATATCCCACCTATCAAAGAAAAGCCTTTTATAAACTAAGGCATTTCTAGAAAGTCTTTCAAATGTTTGACAAGTTAATTTCGCCACAACTAAATGTGCTGATGAATTCTGACCGACTCTAGACAAGATTTCCTCAATCATATCCTCTGGTAGGTCTTCTAAAATATTCGGTTGTCTACCCTTAATGTCCATTTTGTTTTTATACTGTAAAATAGACAAGGATTAGATTCGTAAAAGATAATTAACAAACAATACAAGCAATTTTTACATAGAACATAAAAGTATAAGCACACTATATTACATATATTACACAACATGATTACAACTCTTTAATCCGACTCACTCGTTTCTTCTTCTTCGGACTTGGTTCGTTTTGCTAATTTCCTAGGGATATATGATGCTCCCCTAATACGAGCTGTCTTTTTCCACAATGGTTTAGAAAAACCTGGTGGTGTAGAGGTTCCCGGGTCATTGTTACATTTTAGGAAATACGGATGTTGCCGATACATATAAAGTTCATCGGGGTTGGAATCGGGTTTCTCTATTTTTATACCTTTTCCCTTATTATTTTCTTTCGCTTTATTAAATTGGGTCGAGGTAATTTCTATAATATCATCGGAATCCTCATCGGGATCCGATTCATCGGAAAATTGATAATCTTCCCAATAATTTGCTTCCTCGGCGGAAACACCATTGACCATTATTAACTTTGGTCCGTTGGTTGAGGATTTTCTTTTATTTAATCGATTTACTATAGGTATCAATATTTCTTCTTCTGGAACCTCTTCTTCTTCCGGTTCCTCCTCTTCTGATTCCTCTTCTTCCGGTTCCTCTTCTTCCGGTTCCTCTTCTTCCAGTTCCTCTTCTTCCGGTTCCTCTTCGGGAATTTGTGAATCTTTCCAAATTATATTCGACTCTTCATTATTATTAGGTGAGTCGATGGAATTTGTACTAGTGGTATACATCTATCACACAATATCAAACACATTAAGAGGTTAATATATCATATAATATTTACATGTTAATAATATATAATTTCCAACAAAAGTGTTAAGCAATCATTTTTAAAGAAAAAACGGTCGGAGTCCAGACTCACTAATGTATCCTAACAAACTCGATAAGATATACTAATGTAAATTTCTGGTTCTCTAACACTAACGCTCGGATACCAACTGAATTGTCCCGTTCATATTGATTATAAACGTTCCATATTAATTGATTTCGTCGCGAGGTTTTGACCTCTATATGAGACGTTTTTCAAAGACTGCATTCGATTTTAAAACAAACCATAACCTTTAAAATATTATGATGATTATCAAATAATGATAATCTAAAATATAGCGTTTTTCACACGACCATTACATAATGGTTTACAATAATATTACACATCAACATAAGTCTTCGAATGCAGTTTTTAAATAATATTATACAAGCATGGACTCCAAATCTTGTCCTTAATTTAGTATACAACAACGGAAGCTCTTAATAATCACCTGAGAATAAACATGCTTAAAATGTCAACAAAATTGTTGGTGAGTTATAGGTTTAACCTACATATTATTAAATCATAATAATATACCACAAGATTTCATTTGTATAACACATCTCTTATCAGGCATTTCGCAAACTGCAAAGAGATAAAAATCATTCATATGTTGAACACCTGGTAACCGATGTTAACTTAATGCATAGAATATCCCCAAAACAGAACCTCTCGTCTGTATAATAATCTCGAAGTACTAAACCATCCATAACCTGAATAGGGGGTTGTTAAGCCCAATAGATCTATCTTTAGGATTCGCGTCAATTAGGGGTCATTTCCCTATTTCTTAGGCTACCAGACTTGAAGGGCGATATTCGGTTTAATAATCCAACCATAGAATGTAGTTTTGCGTACTTGTGTCTATTTTGTAAAATATTTATAAAGCTGCATGTATTCTCATCCCAAAATATTAGATTTTAAAAGTGGGACTATAACTCACTTTCACAGATTTTTACTTCGTCGGGAAGTAAGACTTGGCCACTGGTCGATTCACGAACCTATAACAAATATGTACATATATATCAAAGTATGTTCAAAATATATTTACAACATTTTTTAATACATTTTAATGTTTTAAATATTTTCAGTCAGCTGTCCTCGTTAGTAACATACAACTAGTTGTCCATAGTTAGATGTACAGAAATAAATTAATATATATTATCTTAACCCAATCCACGACCCAGTGTATACATGTCTCAGGCTAGATCACAACTCAAAGTATATATATTTTTAGAATCAACCTCAACCCTGTATAGCTAACTCCAACATTACTGCATATAGAGTGTCTATGGTTGTTCCAAAAATATATATATAGATGGATCGATATGATATGATATGTCAAAACATTTGCATACGTGTCTATAGTATCCCAAGATTACATAATATATTAGAATACATGTATAATACAATATAATTTAGCTAGGATATGATTTGTATAGATTTGTTACCAATTTTCACGTAGCTACAACAAGTAAAAATATCCAATCTGTTTTACCCATAACTTCTTCGTTTTAAATCCGTTTTGAGTGAATCCAATTGATATGGTTTCATATTGAACTTAAGTTTATGAATCTATACAGAAAAAGTATAAGTTTATAGTCAGAAATACAAGTTACAAGTCATTTTTGTAAAGGTAGTCATTTCAGTCGAAAGAACGACGTCTAGATGACCATTTTGGAAAACATACTTCCATTTTGAGTTTAATCATGATTTTTGGATATAGTTTCATCTTCATAAGAAAAATCATTTTCCCAAAAGAACAACTTTTAAATCAAAGTTTATCATAGTTTTTAATTAACTAACCCAAAACAGCCCGCGGTGTTACTACGACGGCGTATATCCAGTTTTACGGTGTTTTTCGTGTTTTCAGGTTTTAAATCATTAAGTTAGAATATCATATAGATATATAACATGTGTTTAGTTGATTTTAAAAGTCAAGTTAGATGGATTAACTTTTGTTTGCGAACAAGTTTAGAATTAACTAAACTATGTTCTAGTGATTACAAGTTTAAAACTTCGAATAAGGTAGTTTTATATATATGAATCAAATGATGTTACGAACATCATTACTACCTCAGGTTTTGTGAATAAATCCACTGGAAATGAGAAAAATATATCTAGCTTCAAAGGATCCTTGGATGGCTTGAAAGTTCTTGAAGAAGAATCATGACACGAAAACAAGTTCAAGTAAGATTTCTACTCGAAATAAGATTGTTAGAGTTATAGAAATTGAATCAAAGTTTGAATATGAATATTACCTTGTATTAGTAAGATATATTACTGTAAATAGGAAAGATTTCTTGAGGTTGGATGATCACTTTACAAGATTGGAAGTAAGCTAGCAAACTTGGAAGTATTCTTGATTTTATGAAACTAGAACTTCTAGTATTTATGAAGAACACTTAGAACTTGAAGATAGAACTTGAGAGAGATCAATTTGATGAAGAAAATTGATGAATTAAAGTGTTTGTAGGTGTTTTTGGTCATTGGTATATGGATTAGATATAAAGGATGTGTAATTTTGTTTACATGTAAATAAGTCATGAATAATTACTAATATTTTTGTAATTTTATGAGATATTTCATGCTAGTTGCCAAATGATGGTTCTCACATGTGTTAGGTGACTCACATGGGCTACTAAGAGCTGATAATTGGAGTGTATATACCAATAGTACATACATCTAAAAGTTGTGTATTGTACGAGTACGAATACGGGTGCATACGAGTAGAATTGTTGATGAAACTGAACGAGGATGTAATTGTAAGCATTTTTATTAAGTAGAAGTATTTTGATAAGTGTCTTGAAGTCTTTAAAAAGTGTATAAATACATATTAAAACACTACATGTATATACATTTTAACTGAGTCGTTAAGTCTGAGTCGTTACATGTAAATGTTGTATTGAAGCCTTTAGGTTAACGATCCTGTTAAGTGTTGTTGAGCCATTCTTTATTATATCAAATGAGATGTTAAATTATTACATTATCATGATATTATGATATATTAATATATCTTAATATGATATACTGTAACGACCCGGATTTTTCCGATCGTTTTACACTTATAAGATTAATATTTACATAAATTAAACCTTACCAACTTGATAAGCAATCTAAATTGTTGAGACTTATGTTTTTAAAAAGAGTTTTACACAACGTTTGACCGTCCAATTTGACCGATGATATCACGAACTATATAACAAACGATAATTATACGTTTGTATATATATATATATATGTATTTATATATATTTAACATGATCTAAGAATGGTTTAACATCTCATTGTGTACTAATAACAATAAGTTATAAGTATACTTTGAGACTACTAACTTAAGTTTTCAAAATGATAACTATACGTAACGTTATTTGACATGTATACCTTTAACCTATAATACTTATACAAGTATCGTATAAATATGTATTTAATCACTTTTAAAGGGCTTATATACATAAAACAATATAAGTATATTTACAAAAGATAGCTATATTTGAATTCTCATTCCGTTTCCTCAAAATTTCTACACGTATACCTAGAGTATATGTACTCGTATCATACCTAGCTCCTATACGTATTTACTATTAGCATATACACATCACAATCACTTTATTAGCATCCATGAGTCAGCCAATTTTGGATCTTAGCATGCATGATTAATCAATTTGGCATATTACAAGACTTTTGCACAATATTACAAATTTATACATCTTTTCACCACCATTTATACTCCATTCCAATTTCATTTTTACTACACATTTTCTCTAACCAAAAACACACTCTTAGGAACCTTAAGTGTTCTTCACAATCTCAGCAAATAACCATGAAGATCTAGCTTCAAAAACAACCCTTAATCATCATAAGAAAATCCATTCAAGAACACTTCAAAAATCCTTCCAAGTAAACAAGTTTACTTCCAACCTTTCAATCCAACTCGACCACTCTTTTGATTCTAGGATTTTTCTCATCTCTTACAGTAACTTTGTCCAAGTAACTTGAGGTAGTAACCTTATTCATAATCTTATTCAATTCATATTCATATAGCTATCTTATTTTGTGGTATAAAATTTTAACAACAAGAACATAGTTTGAATGATTTCAAACTTTTTGCAAACTAAATAGATCCATCTAACTTGACTTTTAAAACACTTCAAGACCTGTAATATATCATAATGATATGCTAACTTAACAAGATATAACTTGGTTTTACAAAGAACACCTTAAAAACTGAATCTACGTCGTCGGAGTGCAACCGGGGGCTGTTTTGGGTTGGATAATTAAAAACCATCTTAAGCTTTGAATTGGAAGTTCATGTTCTGGAAAAATGATATTTCTTATGAATATGTTAACACATAAAAATTTCATGGTTTAACTCAAAGTGTAAGTATTTTTAGAAAAATGATCATTAAATGTTGTTTTTATGATGGAAAATGATCACTTTCATAAGTTTCACTAAAGTTTGGCCTATAACCTGTGATTTCGAATACAACCTAAGGTATTTTCAATTCATATTCTTAAATTTTGACTCGATCCAAGGAATTGGCAAGTTGAACCAACAAAAACGGAGTTGTAATGAAGAAACTACGACTAAAACAAGATCGGGTATCCGAAGCTAGTTTAGCTACGAAAATATTTGGAGAAAAATTAAATTAATCATATATTTCTAATTAATATGATATTTCATATATATTTACTTATGATTTGATTTTATTTATTTCAGGACCACCCGTAAACAACACGAGAAGATTAATCATAAGACCTCATGATTGTACGCAACACGTCATTTGATAACACGGTACTTTATGTACGCAACACTTCACTTGACAACATGGTACCATGGGTTGAGATTAATTCTAATCAATACGAATACGATGGGGTCTTTATTTATTTTATTTAAGCAACTAATTGTGGACCACTAACATCGGACTGCTAACTACGGACTAAGAAAATATTAAAAGTATTAAAAGTATATATATATATATATATATATATATATATATATATATATATATATATATATATATATATATATATATAACGATTACTTGAAAAGAAAATATGTTGATATATTATATATATGGTTAGGTTTGTGATATCAATCGGAGACCAAGTCGTGTTTATTACCTTCAAGGCAAAACGTGAGTATATAGTCCCACTTTTAAACTCTAAATATTTCGGGATGAGAATACATGCATTTTATGATTTACGTTATGGACACAAGTGATTAAAAATATATATTCTACGTTGAGTTGTACCACTGGCATACTTCCCTGTAACTTGGTAACTACTATTTACATGAGGTATTGTAAACGTGAATCCTGTTGATAGATCTATCGGGCCTGACAACCCCAACCAGACTGGACGACCAGTATTCAACGGTTGCACAGTACTTCGTTTCGGTGACTACACTTGGTACGGTGTAGTAAGATTTCATAATAAAGGGAATATGCGACGTTGATTAAATGTTAAGTATGGTTATCAAGTGCTCAACAACTTAGAATATTTTTATTAAAACGTTTATATATGAAATCTTGTGGTCTATATTTATAACGCTGCCGGCATTAAACCTATATCTCACCAACTTTATGTTGACGTTTTAAGCATGTTTATTCTCAGGTGATAACTAAAAGCTTCCGCTGCAACATGTTGAATTTAAGCAAGATCTTGAGTATGCATATTTGTGTCAAAAATAAAACTGCATATCGGAGGATTTGTAATGTAAAATATGTTGGAGGTCGTATTGTTATTATCACATGTAAAGTTTGTAAGTCTAAGATTATCGCTAAACGATAATCATTGTTAAGTTGTTTAAACCTTGTATTTGTAATAAAAGCTATGGTTTGTATTGTAAAAACGAATGCAGTTTTTGAAAAATGTCGCATATAGAGGTCAATACCTCGCGATGAAATCATATGTTATTGTATTCGTCCTTATGGTTAAGGTCGGGTTATGACATGTGGTATCAGAGCGTTGGTCTTAGAGAACCAGAAAATTTGCATTAGTGTGTCTTATCGAGTTTGTTAGGATGCATTAGTGAGTCTGGACTTTGACCGTGTTTGATTTCGAAAACTATTGCTTATCCTTGTTGGTTAAAAAAAATTAATATGTAAATATTATGTGGTACTAATGTGCTAGTTGTTATGTGATAGATGTCTAGCTTAGAACTTGTTATCACATTCAGCGACTCCGAACCAGAATCTTCAGATGGTGTTCCAGTCATTAACCTATCCGATGATGAAAACGACACCTTTGGGGAAGACTCACAAGTTCCGGATGAATCAATTGAAGAGGAACCGGAAGGTGATCCTGAGGAGGAAGAAATACAGGAAATTACGAAAGACAAGTTCGAACGAGGAAAGAAACGAAAGGCTACAGAATTGGAAAATCCAAATCCCAAGTTTAGTGAGGATGTTGTGGCACCAACTCCACCAGACACTTCCACCCCTATTCCCGCTATTCCTATTAGTTCTATCCCGGCATCCAGTTCTTCAGCCCCTCCGCCAAAACGCAGGGAGACAGTCAAGATAACCTATAAGCGATTTCTTTGAACACAAACGTTTTGGGTTAAATGATGCGCTGTTGTTTTAAACCATGGGATCATATTACATTTTGTATAATATTACTAGTGTGGTTTGCTTAATGTTTTATGTAAGATAAGCATATGTAAAATAGTGAAGTGTGAAATGCAATAATTTTCCATGGTTGAGTATTATTTGGGTGATAGTAATTGATTTCTGTACTAAGCTATTAAGTATGAACTTTAACGGGTAGGTACTACCCTAGATATAATTATAAAATGCTAATAAGAAGAAAAGGCTTTTATAATAATAACTGGTTCATATTATTAATAAGCTACGATGTACTGTAAATACATACTACATCTATAATATTCCATGTGAATAATTATTTTTTCATTCTTATTGAAGATTATGGCGCGATTGAACCGAATGACGGAACAAGAAATCCAGGAACTCATCAATCAATGAGTGAACGACAGAATGTTATGGGTCGAGGCTGCAAGAGGTGCTGCAGTTAACCCAAATCCTTGTGTGGGGTGCACTTACAAAACTTTTCAAGGTTGCAAGCCCTCATCATTCAGTAGAACAGAAGGACCGATCGGTTTAACCCGGTGGATCGAAAAGATTGAGTCTGTGTTTAAAATCAGTGGTTGTATTGAGAAGGACATGACCAAGTATGCATCGTGCACCCTACAAGATAGTGCACTTACGTGGTGGAAAAACTATGTGAAGGCCGTAGGAGGAGATGTAGCTTATGATACTCCCTGGGAAGAATTCAAAACAATGCTAATCAACGAGTATTGTCCAAGGAACGAGGTTAGAAAGTTGGAAGCTGAATTACGAAGCCTGAAAGTTGTTGGTACTGAACTCACCAACTACAATCAGCGATTCATGGAATTAGCTTTGCTATGTCCAGAATTGGTACCAACCGAAGAACGGAAGATAGAACTGTACAAAGATGGTTTGCCTAAAAATGTTAAAGCAAATGTTACAGTATCGAAACCCAAGACTATTCACGAAGCCATCACCATGGCGAACGAGTTGATGGACCAGATTATTCTGGATAAAAACACCGATGTCAAGACATCGGGAAACAAAAGAAAGTGGGAAGGTAATCATCAACAATCCAACAAGAAACAAGAAACCACGCAAGGTACGGGTAGCGGTTCGAACTCAGGTTACAAAGGACGAAATCCTTTATGTAACAGATGCCACAAACATCACTCTGGTTATTGTAATGTGGTGTGCAAAAATTGTAATCGAAGGGGTCATCTTGCTGAAGATTGTCGGATTCCTGTTACAAATACAAATGGCACCAAGACTCCTGCCACTAATGCAAATAGAACTGCCTTGGCCACTGTTACCTGTTATGGGTGTGGGAAACAGGGTCATTATAAGAGCCAGTGTCCGAATCCAGAGAAGAATAATGGATCTGCACGTGGAAGAGCATTTGTTATTAATGCTAGCGAGGTGTGTGAAGACTCGGAGCTTGTTACGGGTACGTTTACCATTAATAACTTATCCGCATCTATTATATTTGATACTGGTGCCGATAGAAGTTACGTGAGTAGAGACTTTTACGCTAAATTGAATTGTTCATCATTACCTCTAGATGCTAAGTACATGATTGAGTTAGCTAATGGTAAACTAATTAAAGCCGTTAAATTTTCCCGTGATTGTAAAATAAATTTAGCCGGAGAAATATTTAAGATTGATTTGATACCCATAGAATTAGGAAGTTTTGATGTAATAGTCGGCATGGACTGAATGTCCAAAATAGGAGCTGAAGTTGTGTGTGCTAAGAAGGCAATTCGCATTCCTCGTAAGGATAAAACGCCAGTAATGATTTATGGAGAGAAGGGTAACTCAAAGCTAAAACTCATTAGTTATTTGAAAGCTCAAAAGTGCTTGAAGAAAGGGTGTTATGCTATCTTAGCACATGTTAATAAAGTCGAAACGAAGGAAAAAGTGAAGAGCATCAATGGCGTGCCTGTGGCAAGAGATTTTCCTGAAGTCTTTCCGGAAGAGTTGCCGGGATTACCTCTATTTAGATCTGTAGAATTTCAAATAGATCTAGTACCAGGAGCTGCACCAGTGGCTCGTGCTCCATATAGACTTGCACCATCTGAGTTAAAAGAACTTCAGAGTCAGTTAAAAGAATTACTGGACCGTGGATTCATACGACCAAGTACTTCACCGTGGGGAGCTCCAATTTTATTTGTTAAGAAGAAAGATGGATCTTTTAGGATGTGTATAGATTATCGTGAATTAAATAAGTTAATTATCAAGAATCGGTATCCATTACCGAGAATTGATGACTTATTTGATCAATTGCAAGGATCATGTGTGTACTCAAAAATCGACCTCAGATCGGGCTATCATCAATTACGTGTCAAAGAAGAAGATATTCCGAAAACTGCTTTTCGGACACGTTATGGTCATTACAAATTTTTGGTTATGCCGTTTGGGTTGACTAATGCGCCAGCTGTATTCATGGACCTCATGAATCGAGTTTGTAGTCCGTATTTAGATAAGTTTGTTATCGTTTTCATTGACGATATTCTTATCTATTCCAAGAGTGAGCAAGAGCATGAGCAGCATTTAAGGATGATATTAGAATTGTTAAGAAAAGAACAGTTATACGCCAAATTTTCTAAGTGTGCATTTTGGTTGAAAGAAGTGCAATTTCTTGGCCACGTTGTTAGTAGCAAAGGAATTCAGGTTGATCCAGCAAAAATCGAAGCCATTGAAAAATGGGAAACTCCTAAGACACCAACGCAGATACGCCAATTTTTGGGTTTAGCTGGTTATTATAGAAGGTTTATTCAAGATTTTTCCCGAATAGCTAAGCCGTTGACAGCGTTAACGCAAAAAGGGAAGAAGTATGAATGGACCTCTGAGCAGGAGAGTGCATTTCAATTACTGAAGAAAAAGTTGACTACAACGCCTATTTTATCGTTACCTGAAGGGAACGATGATTTTGAGATATATTGTGACGCTTCGCGACAAGGTTTTGGTTGCGTCCTTATGCAACGAAAGAAAGTTATTGCATACGCATCTCGTCAATTGAAGATTCACGAGCGGAATTACACGACGCATGATCTAGAACTGGGAGCAGTAGTGTTTGCATTGAAGATATGGAGACACTACTTATATGGGGTTAAATGCACTGTGTTTACCGATCATAAAAGCCTTCAACATATCTTCGATCAGAAACAGCTGAACATGAGGCAACGTAGGTGGGTCGAGCTAATAAACGACTACGATTGTGAGATTCGCTATCATCCAGGGAAAGCGAATGTAGTGGCCGATGCTCTAAGTAGAAAAGAACGGGAACCAATTCTAGTACGAGCGATGAACATAAAAATTCGCATGAATCTTAACTCACAAATCAAAGAGGCTCAACGAGAAGCTCTTACTAAAGAAAACATAGGAAATGAAATAATGAAGAAGTATGAGAAGCAACTCGTTATACGGGAAGACGGAATTCGATATTTCACAAACCGTGTTTGGGTACCGAAGTTGGGTGGATTAAGGAAGTTGATATTGAATGAGGAGCACAAGACAAGATACTCGATACATCCTGGAGTTGGAAAGATGTACCAAGATCTTAAGACGCATTATTGGTGGCCTAATTTAAAGACAGACGTTGCGACATATGTTGGGGAATGTTTAACTTGTTCCAAAGTTAAAGCAGAACACCAGAAGCCGTCAGGGTTACTTCAACAACCAGAAATCCCAGAATGAAAATGGGACGGTATTACCATGGATTTCATCACAAAGTTACCTAAGACTGCCTGGGGTTATGACACCATTTGGGTAATAGTTGATCGTCTCACCAAATCTGCACATTTCTTGCCTATAAAAGAAACAGATAGAATGGAGAAACTATTACGATTATACATAAAGGAAATTGTTTCAAGGCATGGAATACCTATTTCCATTATATCCGATCGTGATAGTAGATTTACATCAAAGTTTTGGCAATCACTACAGGAGGCCCTGGGAACTCGTTTGGATATGAGCACCGCATATCATCCACAAACTGACGGGCAGAGTGAAAGAACAATTCAGACTCTTGAAGACATGCTCAGGGCATGTGTGATTGATTTGACCTATAACCTGTGATTTCGAATACAACCTAAGGTATTTTCAGTTCATATTCTTAAAATTTGACTCGATCCAAGGAAGTGGCAAGTTGAACCAACAAAAACGGAGTTGTAATGAAGAAACTACGACTAAAACAAGATCGGGTATCCGAAGCTAGTTTAGCTACGAAAATATTTGGAGAAAAATTAAATTAATCATATATTTCTAATTAATATGATATTTCATATATATTTACTTATGATTTGATTTTATTTATTTCAGGACCACCCGTAAACAACACGAGAAGATTAATCATAAGACCTCATGATTGTACGCAACACATCATTTGACAACACGGTACTTTATGTACGCAACACTTCACTTGACAACATGGTACCATGGGTCGAGATTAATTCTAATCAATACGAATACGATGGGGTCTTTATTTATTTTATTTAAGCAACTAATTGTGGACCACTAACATCGGACTGCTAACTACGGACTAAGAAAATATTAAAAGTATTAAAAGTATATATATATATATATATATATATATATATATGTAACGATTACTTGAAAAGAAAATATGTTGATATATTATATATATGGTTAGGTTTGTGATATCAATCGGAGACCAAGTCGTGTTTATTACTTTCAAGGCAAAACGTGAGTATATAGTCCCACTTTTAAACTCTAAATATTTCGGGATGAGAATACATGCATTTTATGATTTACGTTATGGACACACGTGATTAAAAATATATATTCTACGTTGAGTTGTACCACTGGCATACTTCCCTGTAACTTGGTAACTACTATTTACATGAGGTATTGTAAACGTGAATCCTGTAGATAGATCTATCGGACCTGACAACCCCAACCGGACTGGACGACCAGTATTCAACGGTTGCACAGTACTTCGTTTCGGTGACTACACTTGGTACGGTGTAGTAAGATTTCATAATAAAGGGAATATGCGACGTTGATTAAATGTTAAGTATGGTTATCAAGTGCTCAACAACTTAGAATATTTTTATTAAAACGTTTATATATGAAATATTGTGGTCTATATTTATAACGCTGCCGGCATTAAACCTATATCTCACCAACTTTATGTTGACGTTTTAAGCATGTTTATTCTCAGGTGATAACTAAAAGCTTCCGCTGCAGCATGTTGAATTTAAGCAAGATCTTGAGTATGCATATTTGTGTCAAAAATAAAACTGCATATCGGAGGATTTGTAATGTAAAATATGTTGGAGGTCGTATTGTTATTATCACATGTAAAGTTTGTAAGTCTAAGATTATCGCTAAACGATAATCATTATTAAGTTGTTTAAACCTTGTATTTGTAATAAAAGCTATGGTTTGTATTGTAAAAACGAATGCAGTTTTTGAAAAATGTCGCATATAGAGGTCACTACCTCGCGATGAAATCTTATGTATTGTATTCGTCCTTATGGTTAAGGTCGGGTTATGACATATATATACAATTAAATGTCGTTACAACGATAATCGTTACATATATGTCTCGTTTCGAAATCATTAAGTTAGTAGTCTTGTTTTTACATATGTAGTTCATTGTTAATATACTTAATGATATGTTTACTTATCATAATACCATGTTAACTATATATATATATATATATATATATATATATATATATATATATATATATATATATATCCATATATGACATCATATAGTTTTTACAAGTTTTAACGTTCGTGAATCACCGGTCAACTTGGGTGGTCAATTGTCTATATAAAACCTATTTCAATTAATCAAGTATTAACAAGTTTGATTGCTTAACATGTTGGAAACACTTAATCATATAAATATCAATTTCATTTAATATATATAAACATGGAAAAGTTCGGGTCACTACACTCTACGCATTGGTGTGATTTGATTATTGATCAAGGGTATAATTGTACAAAATCTAACTCTAAAAATTATGATTTTATAAAGTTTCATAGTCTATGTTAGTCTATTGCTCGATTCATCATGTTTGTATGCATTGTTAGTCGTTAATTTGATCGTATTGCATGTTTTGTGTAAAAACCGAATTGAATATTGATGATATTGATATGATGGACTTGTTTACTGTGAATAATTATTATCTAGATGGAAAGAGGTCGAAAAATTAATAACGTTAGGCTCAAGAATCAATTAATTTCGTTATCGTATGCCCTAGATATGTTAAATCGAAGTTTTGTTGTGATCTTGCTTTGAATCCGAATTTTCTGAGTTGTATGCTTTGTGAATTTTGATATAACATGTTAACCATTTTATATAGGACTTAAAAACACTCAAGTTATACTAGGATTTCATGCGGTTTAGATTTGTATAGCTTCCGTTATGCTTAATTGAATGAACATGAAAAACTGATTTGCTCATTATCTTGAAACTGACTTTTTAAATCGTTTGAAGTTTGATATTATATAAGGCCTTTACATTTCTGGAAATTACATATGTTGTAGTTAATTTTTCATCTAGGCCTTGCATCATTTAGATTTGTGAAGCTCGTGTTATGTGCATGTCGAAATAGGTAACCTGTATGCTGACCAAATGTGTAACGTATTCACCTATTGCTTTATAGCATGAGTTGTGGACCTTTTAAGACCTTGGCCTTCTGGATTATTGAACTTTGTATGTTATGTGATATATGTCTATTTTATTTCAACCTCTTAAACTTGATACATTGTGCACACTAAGGCCATAGTTTTGGTGACTGCTGAATTGAGCTGAAACAGAATGTCCAACTTGATTAAATAAACGGTACCAATTTGCTAAACCAAAGTTGCTCATTTTTGGATATGTGATAATTTGACTTGTCCTTGAACCATGTCCACTGACCTAGCTTGATTTGCATGTCCCTAGCTCCGATTATAGCCATTACGAGATTGGTGCGCAGTCAAAAACTAATTTAATGAACCATAAATGTACCCCTTCTGAAACCCGACTTGTAGACATCGTATGAGACTCTGGCTATGCTTTTTGGAAACGTTTATATGTATATTTAAGATTTGGAGTTTGCCATGTTGTCATGAATTATGTGCTATGAGATATTATGCGTTGTTTGCAACATGTACATGAACGTTATGCTTGACGATAATCTGTGATCGCATATTTGGCAAATCATGAACTGAAACGTGTTAGTTGACCTAAGTTTGACATGTTGACCAACATTTGACATGAACCTACTGATGTTGACCTTAGTTGACTACTTTGACCAAGTTTGACTTTGGTTGACTTTTGTTGACTTGCATGAACTAGTTGACTATATGTTAACTTTTACTTTGAAACGCGTCGAGTCGAGCAATAAGACAAATTACTCTATAAAACCACTTTTGTATAAGACATATATGTTGACCAACCTAAATACGTATACTTAGGTTGCATTACTCGACACTAATCCGTACAAGTTATTTGTCTACTTTTCATTCAAGAGCTTTCAAAGGTGAGTCTACATTCCCATTTTTTTTACATGTTTTCAGGAATGAGAATACACGCTGAGTTTCTTACAAATTTTTCCAATGCTTTTATGTTGACACGAGTACTTATTATACATATTGAGTTTGTTCACAAAGCCCCTAGCTTGAATACTTTTATTACCTTCGGGTAAGCACAATTTAGATGGACGGATCCGTTAGGTTAGACAAACCTCACCCTACATTATTAACTGTGGTGCATTTACTTTGAACATTAGATACACTCGAACAACTGTATACGTTTTATGGGGTAAAGGGAGTGTAGTGAATACTATAATCTGGTCATTGCTAGTATTCAGGTGCTCATGGATTATGTAAACGTTTTGCAACTTGGAGTTGTACTTTTGAAACCTCGTGGTCAATGAACTTAAACTATTTTCTGAATACTGTTTTTCAGATACTGTTACATTATTTAAACCTGTAGATTCACCAACATTTTTGTTGATTTGTTTTGCGTGTTTTATTCTCAGGTCCATAAGAGGCATAATCTTCCGCTGTGTTTGATGCTTTGATCTGGCCGTGGAGTCAGCATACTTTATTAAAGACATTATTTACTTTCGCATTTAAAACTTTTACAACTGTTTAATACTGTTGGCTTGTAGTTACGATCACAACAATGTTACTTATTTTGGGATTTATTGACTTATGTTTTGAAATTCAACTTTTTAATAAAATTAAATGCGATTGCTTTGAAACGTCTCATATAGAGGGCGTAACTGTTAACTGTGGGACCTATGATTAACACGCCGTCAGATGGGAATTTGGCGGGGTGTTATAGTTGGTATCAGAGCTAACGGTTCGTAGGGAAACTAGGACTTGCATTATTGTGTCTGATTGAGTCATTATGGCACTTTAGCGAGTCTAGACTACGACCGGGACTTAGTCATTACATGATTACTTTATGACTAATGCTTTATGATTAACTAATCATTAACCTGGTTACTTGCCATCGTTTAAAGGTTGATTACTAATTTATTTTTCTCGAAAATCCTTCTTGTTTTGCGTGCCAGATGGTGGAGTTGCGAAGGGAAGAGAAGGTGGTGATGGAGGGATACGTACGTCTCTGGTGGTGGTGATACACTTTGGTGGTAGTGAAGGTGGTGATGGAGAACAATCTGGTAGTAGTGAAGGTGGTGATGAAGGACAATTTACGTTCGGGCTTGCGTTTTTGCGGATCGGCTTATGTGTGTGTTTTTGCGTGTTTGCGGTTTAATTTAACTTGTGTGAAGTGTCAGGTAACAATGGTCATTTAACCCTAAATTTTAAAGCTTAGAGCGCAAAGACGCAAGGATGCTTGCGTCTTGCGAGGGCATTTGTCATTATTATTTTTATTTTTTTTTGGCTCCAGTGCAAGGGATTGATTGCGTTTGGACTTTTTGAAAAGCTTAAATGCAAAAAAGGTCTTTTTTTTAGTTACTTATCTCAAATAGTTTCATAACTTGGACCTATGTTTAGTTTTTTATTCGTTTCATTTCTATTTTATGTAGTCTTAATGAGGGTAATCAATATTACTCGTTTCCATAATTAAAATTCTCGTTTTTCACCAAAAATAAAATAAAAAATCAACTCAATTAAAAAAATATTCACACTGGTCGTAAAGCGTGTTCAATACATTATCAGGAACACTCCCCCACAATATAAATACTCTGATTTTCCCGCGGCTACTAACAACAACCGCCCTCTCTCACTCTTAAATCCCCCTTTCTCTTCATTCTAAAAATTTGAAACCCTAATTTCAATCGATTCCACCAATGAAGCTTCGTTCTCGCTCAACCGATCCTTCAAACGACAAAGGTAATGGATCCTTTTCTAATTTATTTCAACAATGACTTACTGATTTTCTCCATTTTCACCTTTTTCCCTACTTGATATATATTTTGATTATCGTAGTTTATGTAGTATATATATTCTGTAATTTGGAGTTATGTTTAAGTTATTTTGTCTTTTTCTGTTGAGGATGAGATGATTTATTTAGATATATTTGGTTGAATGATTGTTAAATTGTAGGTAGTTTATGTTGATATTTGATTGATTGTATGAAATTAGGTAAGCGTGTAATGGAGACATCGGATAACGAAGATGATGGTTACTCGTCATCAGATTCCGATTACAGTGATTCTATACACCAAGGTACTTTTTTATTCCGTTTCAGTCTTCTCTATGATATCGAGGTTACTTGTATTTTATGAAGATATATAAATATAATTGTTGAGAAATGGAAATGTAAAAAAGATCTTGAAGGATTTAGCTGAACATGATGATGTTTTCTATTGCATTTGTAATTTGGATATGCGTCGTATGAATGTAGGTATTGACAATGACGAACAAGTTGCTGTAAATAGTATGTCAGATTCCGAAGTTGTCGAGCCGAAGAGTAGGAGAGTTGGTTCTTATTCGAAAAGGAGCAAGGGAAATGTTCAGGAAAGGGATGAAGGATCGGATGAAGAAATGGCAGTTGAAGTTGATTATGCGGATTCGGATGAAGCAGTTGTTGAAGTAAAGAAGAAAACAAATAAGAGAAGGAAGAAGGACAAACCGACATTAATGTGGGAAGTGTGGGAAGAAGAGACTGAGAAGTGGCTCGATCAGCAGCAGATGAAAACGGATATTGATTTGGATAACTTGAATGAGGTAGTGGTGGAAACTGTGGACACACCTAAAGATTTGATTATGCCACTTTTAAGGTACCAAAAGGAATGGTTAGCATGGGGATTAAAACAGGAAGAATCTGTTTCAAGGGGCGGTATTTTAGCTGATGAAATGGGAATGGGGAAGACTGTGCAAGCTATCGCTCTTGTACTTGCTAAGCGGGCTCTTCTTCGTGAATTTGGTGAGCCTGTTGGGCTGTCGAACTGTTCCTCTACAGGGTTACCATGTGTGAAAACAACATTGGTAATATGCCCGCTAATTGCTGCAATGCAATGGGTTAATGAGATTAACCGATTCACTGCAAAAGGAAGCAACAAGGTACTGATATATCATGGACCCAATAGGGCAAAAACAGTGTCTGAATTCTCAGAGTATGATTTCATTATAACCACGTACTCTATTGTGGAGTCAGAATACCGGAAAAATGTCATGCCACCAAAAGAGAGGTGCGAGTGGTGTGGGAAAATGTTTAATGCAAAGAAACTGAAAATTCATCTTAAATATTTTTGTGGTCCTGATGCTGTTAAAACTGCTAAGCAGTCAAAGCAGAACAAAAAGAAAGGGAAACTTGATGGAAAGTTGTCATTGTCAAAGGAAGATTCATCTGATGAAGATGATGAAAAGAGTAAGGCCGTTAAGAAAAATGTTAAGAAGAATGCGAAGTATCAAAGGATAAAACCACAATCAAAAGGTGGTGATTTTTCAGATATCCCATCAGGTTCTGGAAATAAATCGTCTCTGAAATCTGTTTTGCACTCTGTGAAATGGGAACGAATCATTTTGGATGAGGTATGATTTGTTTAAGGTTTATTGTTTTAAACAATAGTATCATATACCATTACACCTTGCTTAGCATTATATCTCTAGTGTTTTTATTCCTTTGTTTCTTATTGGCTTACACCTGATTGTTTTGATTTATATATAGGCTCATTACATTAAGGATAGACGATGTAATACAACACGAGCGGTTTTTGCTTTAGAATCTTCTTATAAATGGGCTCTAAGTGGCACTCCCCTTCAGAATCGTGTTGGAGAACTCTACTCACTTGTAAGTATCGTGTAATTTAGGTAAATGTTTAACAGTTTGGGATGCTTCTTTTCACAATTTTGATTATTGTTCGGTTTTTTTTAGGTTCGCTTCTTGCAAATATCTCCATATTCGTATTACATGTGTAAAGACTGTGATTGTAGAGTGCTTGATTATAGGTACAATTCTTTGTTTCCCTTCATATTAGTGTTGACTAACAACAAAATATGAAGTTAATATGATAAACCAATGAGAAAATAAAGCTTGATTTGTTCTTTTCCTTTTGATTATTGCAGTTCAAATTCATCATGTCCAGACTGCCCTCACAAATCAATGAGACACTTCTGTTGGTGGAACAAAGTGAGCCATTTTTTTCACACTTTCTTAATCTTTGTATTTCCAATTACTGCAAGTTTGGATTTTAATGTCTCCTTTTCATTTCAGAATGTTGCTAATCCGATTGCTAATAGAGGGCGTAGTGATGATGGTACACGAGCTATGATTCTGCTAAAGGACAAAGTTTTGAAAAGCATTTTATTAAGACGTACTAAAAAGGGCCGAGCAGCAGATCTTGCACTTCCCCCAAGAATAGTAAAGCTTCAATCTTTTGTATTTCTGAATTATGAAATATATGTTTATTCACTCCTTAATTATTTGTAATTTGAATCTCACATTCACAGATTTCTTTGAGGCGTGACCATCTTGATATTACAGAGCAGGATTATTACACATCACTCTATACTGAAAGTCAAGCACAATTTAATACGTAAGATTCATTTTTTACCTCCCTTTTTTCTGTTGTATATCTTGCCTTAACCTTCACAAATCAATGTCCAAAGTTGTGTCTTTAACCAGTTTTTGCATGTTTATATTGGATTTTGTTGATATAAACTATAAACTAACACCATTAAATGATTCTCTGTTTTCAGATATATTGATGCTGGAACACTGATGAACAACTATGCTCATATTTTTGACCTCCTTACACGCCTTCGACAGGTGACTAGTTATTCGTTTATTTATTTGAATGATATTATAAATCAGGTCACGTGCCATCTTTATGATTAATTTTTTTAATTAAGGTAATGAGCCTTTATGTAATTATGGAAACCTGAAAATGCAATTATTAAATGGTTCATATTCTAACTATCTAGTATGGAGGTTTTTGGTGTTATCGCATGCCTAATGGCTTTTGATGATGAATATAATATATTATGTAACACTGTAGGCTGTTGATCATCCTTATCTTGTGGTGTATTCCAAATCTGCTGTTGCAAGAAGAACAATCGAGCCCGCATCTAATGATGAGCAATTTTGTGGTTTGTGTCATGATGCAGCTGAAGACCCTGTGGTACTATATTAACTTTGTATACATAACTTGGAGAATTAAATGAATTTGACAATCGAACTACAAGTATATATTGATCATATCTTAAAATAAATACATCTAAGTGAATAAAAACTTTCAGGTGACATCATGTGAGCATCTGTTCTGTAAGGCGTGCCTGATTGAATTCTCTGCTAGCTATGGTCAACCTGCATGCCCTTCATGCTCAAAACCACTTACAGTTGACTTTAGTGGAAACAAGGACCAAGAAGATCTGAAGCCTAAATCAAGCATAAAAGGATTCAAGTCATCTAGCATTATAAATAGAATCAATCTCGAAAATTTTCAAACAAGCACAAAAATTGATGCTCTGGTACGACCCTTTGATGCATTTAGTTTTTTTGTTCTCTGTGTAAATGTTTATTGAAGGTGAATATTTTTACCTATTTACTTTGAACGGGTTGATTGGGGTTATGTTTTATATTTAATGGGTTAAACATTACAGCATATAAGGAAACATGTTGAACATTAAAAACTTCTCTTAAAGTATACGTTCTTGATTAGTTCCTTTTGGTCAGAAAGTATTATTGATTAAGTCATCAGACCAGTTCATACAAAGTTAAATTTACATCATCTATTTATATATTTTTCAGAAAGAAGAAATCAGATTCATGGTCGAGAGAGATGGTTCTGCAAAAGGGATTGTTTTCAGCCAATTCACATCATTTCTGGATCTGATAAACTACTCTTTGCAGAAGGTAAGATTATGATCTTGATTTAGTTATTTGTGTACCAACAAAGAAGGCTACTTTTGAATTTTCTCAATTCAAGGCTACAACTTTTCTGTATTCACATGCAATACTGCCCTTAATTGGTTTTGATCCAAAAATCATATATTTTTTTAAAAGATTGACTATGTAGTTGAGCGTGAACAACAAGTGTTGACTATATGGTACTTAAAATTCCATCATTAAGATTGCATGTTGTGAGCATGCAGAGTGGTGTGAAGTGTGTTCAGTTAGATGGATCCATGAGTATGGCTGCTAGAGATTCAGCAATTACCCGATTTACTGAAGATGGAGAGTGCAGGGTCTTTTTAATGAGCTTAAAAGCTGGAGGTGTTGCATTAAATCTAACAGTTGCCTCACATGTAAGAACTCATATACAACATCCCGTATGGTCTTTAGTAGTTTTGAAATATTTTTATATTCAATTTTTCTTAATTTGGCTTGATCTTTTGATCGTCAGGTGTTCTTAATGGACCCGTGGTGGAATCCTGCTGTGGAGCAGCAAGCACAAGATAGAATCCACCGAATAGGTCAATACAAACCAATCAGGTTGGTTCATCTGTCTCATTGATCTTTTGAATTTATTTCATTTTCGGTTGTATTTTCGAGTCTACTCATTATTTAGAAATGGGTTAGATTTGGGTTGTATTCTGTCATCTCTCGCGTGTTAAAGTTAAAATATAACTAAATACTCCGTAGGAATTAGGCCAAACGGAATTTGAACTGTAGTCCAGTGCATAAAGTGCTGTAGAAGTACTTTATTAGACATGTAGGGTTAACTGTAATGATATTGTTATAACATTAGTTATATCTATATTTTCAGTCAAGGAACAATAGACGTGTTTGTGGTCTAATCCAACACATATATATTTGTACAGAAAGTTATATAGTTTCACTCGAACATGTCAGACGGCTTGCCCATGTTGCTTTAGTATGAGATTTGTTGCGCATTATGCAGGGTGGTTAGGTTTATAATAGAGAACACAATTGAGGAGAGAATTCTTAATCTGCAAGAGAAGAAGAAATTGGTATTTGAGGGGTAAGCTCGAGTGTCACTCTAATAATATAGTACGGAGTACTTAATAGAGTTATAGATAATATTTTGTTTGACCGAATATTATGTTGGCTTACAGGACTGTTGGTGGCTCTAGTGAAGCTCTGGGAAAGTTAACCGAGGCCGATATGAGGTTTCTTTTTGCTAATTAGTTTTTGTTTCATGCTTCTAAGTCAAATGTAATCGAAGGCTTTAATCCTTTTGAATCCTCTTTATTTAAATTTCATGACTCTAGTATGGCTTTGTAAAAGGTAAGAAGGTCTGCTAATTTTTCAATGATCATATAGTAGATTCTTACTTGACATTATTCTACTTTGAAAGATTAGTTGTACTTGAAAAAATTGCTCCATAATACCAACTACAGTATATAATTAGATAATTTTGCAAAATCAATATATGGCTTAACATCTCGAAACTAAATGCTACTCCGTATTACCATAATTTACTTGCGCATCAAATTTTGTGGTAAAAACTGAAGATAGTACTCCATAGTGCCCTTAGTGCATATAAACAAGCTAACCTATGAGAGAGACTACTACAGAGTGTTAACACTAAAGTTGCAGCCCACCCAAAAAGTGCAAGTCATGTTTGACTATTTGTCTCGCAATTGGTTAATTTTGACTTTCTCCTAATATTTGTCTCCCATCTCTTTTCCAGTGACAAAATTGCTTCTAACTCTAATTATAGCTTCATTATGAAACTAAAACTACACGTTTTTTGAGTGCCTTCATAGTCATGTTTGTGCAATTGAAACACTATATCAATCGCATTAGCTACATACTGAAACCAAAATAAAGTAACGTTTTCTAATTTATATTGTCATTTATTTCCAATTTTTGATCGTAAAACCAGATAAAAATTAGTCATCTATTATGAAAAATTAGATATTTATTAATTATAACGCTTCAAAAACAAGAAAAGGGAATAATATAATAGAAGGCATAAAGGTTATCCGTGGATAACATGTCGATTGATGTTACGCTAAACACGGTATAAAGCTTCTATATATGTCTAAAAGCATCCGAAAAGCATTGGACTACAACTACAAGAAGAACGAGTTCGATATCATATTAAAACTTTAGAATTATAATCATTTGATTTCGGGTTGACGTACGATTTTCATAAATTGTTATACGTGCTCAAATTGAACTCGAATATGCCCTAACATATATTTATGTAATATTTATCTTCAAATATAATATTATTTACGTAACGGAATGCATTTGTTATGTGGTCTGTATTTATTTAGTTTTTGTATTTTTATTATTAAAAAATTTATTAAGTTTAGGCAGAGTTTCATTTTAAGTACACTTCGTTATTTTTTTATTCTTATTCTTATTAATTAACAAGTAATATGACAACTGGGAAAATATCGATTATATATTTATCGACGATAAAGGTTTACTTGTGAAGGCGGAAGTGGGCACACATGTACCATAAATCGTGAATATGTATGTCCATGAACACGCATAACTTAAATTAAATATTAAATTTTATTAATGATAATTAACACTTATAATATATGTAGCATGATCCCTAGACACCATTATAATACATAATAAAGTAAATATTAGATGGGCGGAACTTATAATAAGTATGAAATAAAAATTATAATATTTAATGAAATTTTTACTTAATCTTTCTTAACAATAAGCCCCGTTTGGTCATGGAATCCAATGGGATTCCAGCGAAATTGGTATTGAATTTAGACACGCTTCGTGTCCAAATTCAATTCCATCATTGAATTCCGTGAGCCAAACATGACCTAAAGATTATATAAATAAGCTAGAGCTAGAAAAGATTACAATGAATAGCTACAAATCAATCCAATTTGAAAGATTGTTACTTCTATGTTTTTAATCAACAAAAAGGAAAAATATTGATATTAACAAATATATCACACTTTTGAATTATCAATCCCATTATATATCACTCCATATAATTAAATATAGTATAGAAAATAGTGAAGGGAGACAAGTTGTCTAACATAACTTGAAATTACAAAAGCCAAGTATATATTCCATTAGGTTTAGAATTTTGTTTTTCAAAATCCTACCTAAACTAAATAAAAAGTGGCATTTAATTCTCTCTCAAAAAACTGCCGACCATACAAACCACCACCTTTTCCGTTCATCCACCTATACGACCACCCAAACCACCATCTCCTCCGGCCAGTTCTTTGGCCGAAGATGAGGTAATCCCAGTGTCGAAGCCAAATGGCTTGTCGTTTACAAAGTCGAGTGATAGTCGTGTTACATCGTTTTTTTATTTTTTATTTTCCGGATTCTTGGTCTCGTGATGATTGTCGGAGAGTCTTCGAGAATTATGGTGCTCTCAAAGACGTGTACTTTGCTCGGAAGAGATTGTCGAGCGGCCAACGCTTCTGGTACGTCCGATTTAATGGCATATATGATATCGATTCCTTCACGAAAGTTTTAAACAACATACATGTCAATGGGAGGTGGATTCGAGCTTACAAGGTCTTGGAGAGAAATGTAACTAAACGGGTACTGAATAAGCGTTGTGTTTCCAACCTGAATGTCGATGATTATGAAGAATTTCCACATGCTCCTTGGATCCGTGTACCCGTCAAATCTACCAAGTTGTGAAGGTAAAACTATAACACCCCGTCAAAGTAGCAAGTAGCAAGGGGTAGCATTAAGCAGTAACTGGTAATGACAAGCAGTGATAAGTAGTGATTAGTCATGACTAGCAGTGAGAGGCGGTGTTGAGTAGTAGTTAGCAGCGATAAGTAGTAAGGAGTAGTGGTATGAGATGACGAGTACGTCCAAGTAGTGTCTTTGTAGTGAAAAGTAGTGATCGGTGGTGACGGACAATGTCGAGCAATGACGAGTTGTGACATGATTACAAGTTTCTTATAAGTTATAATAACAATTAATTTGCACAGTGTAAGTTTCTACTCACATTTTAGAATATACGGTTTGTGTTCTAAACGTTGTTTATCCAAGTAACCTACTTGATTCGCTCCCAATTCCTTATTTTGCGATGTCAGAACTTCCATATGAGTTACCGTAATGTAATCCCGGTCATTACATTACGCTATCTCATATTTCCATTCGACATTGCTTCATAAGTTCAAGATAGCGTAATCAACTTATTTCAATTAAATCTCGTGTCGCGTGTACGTATGCGATTCGTGATATAGTATTTAGTCCTAGTCCATATCGTATGGGTATAGGGTGCATATGTGTTGATGTAATATATAACCCTACATGTAGTATAGTGACGCGAACAGTGCAAGTATGGTGCATAAAAGTCATCCACGACACACGGCTATAGACTAGACTCACTAATGCACCCTACGATTAGACACACTAATGCATCCTAGTTCCCTATAGCCAAAGCTCTGATACCAACTATAACACCCCGTCAAAATCCATTAACGGAATGTTAACTCTGGTCCCAGTGCTTGGCTTGACTTCTACGTAACATCAATGTTTTACAGCAGAAGCAATTAATACCTGAGAATAAAACACGCAAAACGGGTCAACAATAATGTTGAGTGAATCTACATGTTTTAGGTAATAATTATAGTGTATTTAAGAAACGATTTTCAGATAATGTTTATTAGTGAGAGACCACCAAAGTTTGATCTTAAAAGGTTGCAGACATCGTCTGTCAAGTTTAGTCTGTTTGTGTACGTCAACGTTGTAGTGACCCGAACTTTTCCATGTTTATATATATTAATTGAGATTGATATTTACATGATTAAATGTTTCCAACATGTTAAGCAATCAAACTTGTTAAGACTTGATTAATTGAAATATGTTTCATATAGACAATTGACCACCCAAGTTGACCGGTGATTCACGAACGTTAAAACTTGTAAAAACTATATGATGACATATATATGGATATATATATATATACATGATACTATGATAAGTAAACATATCATTAAGTATATTAACAATGAACTACATATGTAAAAACAAGACTACTAACTTAATGATTTTTAAACGAGACATATATGTAACGATTATCGTTGTAAAGATATTTAATGTATATATATCATATTAAGAGATATTCATACATGATAATATCATGATAATATAATAATTTAAAATCTCATTTGATATTATAAACATTGGGTTAACAACATTTAACAAGATCGTTAACCTAAAGATTTCAAAACAACACTTACATGTAACGACTAACGATGACTTAACGACTCAGTTAAAATGTATATACATGTAGTGTTTTAATATGTATTTATACACTTTTGAAAGACTTCAATACACTTATCAAAATTCTTCTACTTAACAAAAATGCTTACAATTACATCCTCGTTCAGTTTCATCAACAATTCTACTCGTATGCACCCGTATTCGTACTCGTACAATACACAGCTTTTAGATATATGTACTATTGGTATATACACTCCAATGATCAGCTCTTAGCAGCCCATGTGAGTCACCTAACACATGTGGGAACCATCATTTGGCAACTAGCATGAAATATCTCATAAAATTACAAAAATATGAGTAATCATTCATGACTTATTTACATGAAAACAAAATTACATATCCTTTATATCTAATCCATACACCAACGACCAAAAACACCTACAAACACTTTAATTATTCAATTTTCTTCATCTAATTGATATCTCTCAAGTTCTATCTTCAAGTTCTAAGTGTTCTTCATAAATTCCAAAAGTTCTAGTTACATAAAATCAAGAATACTTTCAAGTTTGCTAGCTCACTTCCAATCTTGTAAGGTGATCATCCAACCTCAAGAAATCTTTGTTTCTTACAGTAGGTTATCATTCTAATATAAGGTAATAATCATATTCAAACTTTGGTTCAATTTCTATAACTATAACAATCTTATTTCAAGTGATGATCTTACTTGAACTTGTTTTCGTGTCATGATTCTGCTTCAAGAACTTCGAGCCATCCAAGGATCCGTTGAAGCTAGATCCATTTTTATCTTTTCCAGTAGGTTTATCCAAGGAACTTAAGGTAGTAATGATGTTCATAACATCATTCGATTCATACATATAAAGCTATCTTATTCGAAGGTTTAAACTTGTAATCACTAGAACATAGTTTAGTTAATTCTAAACTTGTTCGCAAACAAAAGTTAATCCTTCTAACTTGACTTTTAAAATCAACTAAACACATGTTCTATATCTATATGATATGCTAACTTAATGATTTAAAACCTGGAAACACGAAAAACACCGTAAAACCGGATTTACGCCGTCGTAGTAACACCGCGGGCTGTTTTGGGTTAGTTAATTAAAAACTATGATAAACTTTGATTTAAAAGTTGTTATTCTGAGAAAATGATTTTTATTATGAACATGAAACTATATCCAAAAATTATGGTTAAACTCAAAGTGGAAGTATGTTTTCTAAAATGGTCATCTAGACGTCGTTCTTTCGACTGAAATGACTACCTTTACAAAAACGACTTGTAACTTATTTTTCTGACTATAAACCTATACTTTTTCTGTTTAGATTCATAAAATAGAGTTCAATATGAAACCATAGCAATTTGATTCACTCAAAACGGATTTAAAATGAAGAAGTTATGGGTAAAACAAGATTGGATAATTTTTCTCATTTTAGCTACGTGAAAATTGGTAACAAATCTATTCCAACCATAACTTAATCAACTTGTATTGTATATTATGTAATCTTGAGATACCATAGACACGTATACAATGTTTCGACCTATCATGTCGACACATCTATATATATTTCGGAACAACCATAGACACTCTATATGTGAATGTTGGAGTTAGCTATACAGGGTTGAGGTTGATTCTAAAATATATATAGTTTGAGTTGTGATCAATACTGAGATACGTATACACTGGGTCGTGGATTGATTCAAGATAATATTTATCGATTTATTTCTGTACATCTAACTGTGGACAACTAGTTGTAGGTTACTAACGAGGACAGCTGACTTAATAAACTTAAAACATCAAAATATATTAAAAGTGTTGTAAATATATTTTGAACATACTTTGATATATATGTATATATTGTTATGATTTGATATATATATAGGTTAAACCTATAACTCACCAACATTTTTGTTGACGTTTTAAGCATGTTTATTCTCAGGTGATTATTAAGAGCTTCCGCTGTCGCATACTTAAATAAGGATGAGATTTGGAGTCCATGCTTGTATGATATTGTGTAAAAACTGCATTCAAGAAACTTATTTTGTTGTAACATATTTGTATTGTAAACCATTATGTAATGGTCGTGTGTAAACAGGATATTTTAGAGTATCATTATTTGATAATCTACGTAAAGCTTTTTAAACCTTTATTTATGAAATAAAGGTTATGGTTTGTTTCAAAAATGAATGCAGTCTTTGAAAAACGTCTCATATAGAGGTCAAAACCTCGCAACGAAATCAATTAATATGGAACGTTTTTAATCAATAAGAACGGGACATTTCAGTTGGTATCCGAGCGTTGGTCTTAGAGAACCAGAATTTTGTATTAGTGTGTCTTATCGAGTTTGTTAGGATGCATTAGTGAGTCTGGACTTCGACCGTGTTTACTTGAAAAATGATTGCTTAACAAATTTTGTTGGAAACTATATATTTTTAACATGTGAATATTATGTGATATATTAATCTCTTAACGCGTTTGATATTATGTGATAGATGTCTACCTCTAGAACAAGTCCCATTAACTCACCTAATAATAATGAAGAGTCAAATGTAAATTGGAATGATTCGTGGACTGATTCACAAGTTCCCGAAGAGGAACCGGAAGAAGAATCGGAACCGGAAGAAGAATCGGAACCGGATGAAGAAATAGAACCGGTGGGGGAAATAATAAAACGGTTAAGTAAAAGAAAATCCTCAACCAACCGACCAAGGTTAATTATGGTCAATGGTGTTTCCGCCAAGGAAGCAAAATATTGGGAGGATTACCAATTCTCCGATGAATCGGATTTCGACGAGAATTCCGATGATGTTATAGAAATTACCCCAACTGAATTTAAAAAGGCAAAAGAAAATAATAAGGGAAAGGGCATAAAAATAGAGAAATCTAATTCCAACCCCGATGAACTTTATATGTATCGTCAACCCCCGAAGTCCTTAAGTTGTAACAATGACCCGGGAACCTCTAAACCACCAGGTTTTTCTAAACCAATGTGGATAACGACGGCTCGTATTAGGGGAACATCATATATCCCTAGAAACTTGGCAAAACGAACCAAAACCGAAGAAGAAGAAACAAGCGAGTCGGAATAAGATAGTTGTATTCGTGTGGTGTAATATAAGTAATATAGTGTGCTTATGCTTTATGATATATGTAAAAATTGCTTGTATTAATAAGTAATTTTTTTTATGAATCTAACTCTTGTCTATTTTACAGTATAAAAACACAAAATGGATAGACAACCCAATATTTTAAGAGACCTACCCGGAGACATGATTGATGAAATCTTGTCTAGAGTCGGTCAGAATTCTTCGGCACAACTATTTAAGGCGAGATCAGTTTGTAAGACATTCGAAGAACGTTCCAAGAATGCCTTGGTTTATAAAAGGCTTTCGTTCGAAAGATGGGGGATATCACATTGGGAAATCCATAAGTTACGATGTGTTTACTTTGATGCATATATTGCGGGAAACCCAAATGCTATTTTACGCAATGGGTTAAGAAATTATTTTGACTCAATATATCCGAATATTGGACTTCGTGATTTAGAAAAAGCGGCTAACATGCAACATAAAGAAGCATGTTATGCTTACGGATTAGTAATGTTCGCTTCTCACCAAAGTGAGAACAAGAACATCAGCCTACAACTATTAAACAAAACGTTCCCACAAGTGACGGAGTCAGTAATTGGGGTAAGAAATGAGGTTTTTAGATTGTTACGGGACTGTTGGACATTACGTAACCCTCGTCCCTTTGACGACGTTACAACACGCTGTCTTATCAACGGCCATAACGGTTATGTTCCACAAGACCAAGGATGGGAAGTAGTCCTAGTAAAACCAGAATGCATGACTTGTTTCTGGACGTATGAATTACGTGTCTTTATTGCCTTTGCTGAACGACTTGTGTACTAGCTAGAATTATCTTCACAACTATCTTGTATCAAAGTTATTGTGTGCTATATTTCATGCTTTATGTAAAATAAGCGGTATTGTAAGTTTGTAAAATATTGTATAAAAGTTTGAACGCGAAATATTATTATAATCAGTTTTTCATATAGAATTGTAGTAGTTGAATTGTATAGTAGCTACTAAGTATGAACTTAACGGGTAGGTACTACCCGAATTTAAACTTATAAAACGCTAATATGAAGAAAAAGCTTTTATAAATGAGTTCATATTATGCTACAAAATACTATTAACTACTCTTAATATTCTGTATGATTAACTTGTTCCATTTGACTATTTTGAAGGAAATGACACCGACTACTCGACACACCGTGAATATGAATGAAGAGGAATTTCGTACTTTTCTAGCTTCAAACATAGCCGCAGTACAGGCTGCGCTACATACCAATAATAACCTTGGATCTGGCAGTACAGGAAATCATGTAGGATGCACCTACAAAGAATTCACTGCCTGCAACCCTTTGGAATTTGATGGAACCGAAGGACCGATCGGATTGAAACGGTGGACCAAGAAGGTCGAATCGGTGTTTGCCATAAGTAAGTGTACTGAAGAGGACAAAGTGAAGTACGCTACGCATACCTTCACAGGTTCTGCGTTAACATGGTGGAATACCTATCTAGAGCAAGTGGGACAAGATGATGCGTACGCACTACCGTGGTCAGCATTCAAGCACTTGATGAACGAGAAGTACCGTCCCAGAACCGAGGTCAATAAGCTCAAGACAGAACTTAGAGGGTTACGAACCCAAGGATTTAATATTACCACGTATGAAAGACGATTCACATAATTGTGCCTATTGTGTCCGGGAGCATTTGAAGATGAGGAAGAGAAGATCGACGCGTTTGTGAAAGGATTACCGGAAAGAATCCAAGAAGATATAAGTTCACACGATCCCGCCTCCATACAACAGGCATGTAGAATGGCTCACAAACTAGTGAACCAGATTGAAGAAAGAATTAAAGAACAGACTGCTGAAGAGGCCAATGTGAAGCAAGTCAAAAGAAAGTGGGAGGAAAACGGTGATAAGAATCACCAATACAACAACAACAATTACAACAATAGTCGCAACAATTATCCCAACAATCGCAACATCAATCGCAACTACAACAAACGGCCCAACAACAACAACAACAACAATAACAACAACATCAACTACAACAATCATCCCAACAACAATAACAACCGCAACAACAACAACAATCAGAAGCAGCTATGCCAAAGGTGTGAAAAGTATCACTCGGGGTTCTGCACCAAATTTTGTAACAAGTGTAAAAGAAATGGTCATAGCGCGGCGAAGTGTGAGGTCTACGGACCAGGGGTTAATAGAACGAAAGGAACAAATGGTGTCGGAACGAGTAATGGCGGAGCAAGTAGTGTCGGAGCAAGTTATGCCAATGTAGTTTGTTATAAATGTGGAAAACCGGGCCACATTATTAGAAATTGCCCGAACCAGGAGAACACGAATGGACATGGCCGCGGAAGAGTTTTCAATATTAATGCGGCAGAGGCACAGGAAGACCCGGAGCTCGTTACGGGTACGTTTCTTATTGACAATAAACCTGCTTACGTTTTATTTGATTCAGGTGCGGATAGAAGCTATATGAGTAGAGATTTTTGTGCTAAATTAAGTTGTCCATTGACGCCTTTGGATAGTAAATTTTTACTCGAATTAGCAAATGGTAAATTAATTTCAGCAGATAATATATGTCGGAATCGAGAAATTAAACTGGTTAGCGAAACATTTAAGATTGATTTGATACCAGTAGAGTTAGGGAGTTATGATGTGATAATCGGTATGGACTGGTTGAAAGAAGTGAAAGCAGAGATCGTTTGTTACAAAAATGCAATTCGCATTATACGAGAAAAAGGAAAACCTTTAATGGTGTACGGAGAAAAGGGCAACACGAAGCTACATATTATTAGTAATTTGAAGGCACAAAAACTAATAAGAAAAGGTTGCTATGCTGTTCTAGCACACGTCGAGAAAGTACAAACTGAAGAAAAGAGCATCAATGATGTTCCCATTGCAAAAGAATTTCCCGATATATTTCCGAAAGAATTACCGGGATTACCCCCACAGCGATCCGTTGAATTTCAAATAGATCTTGTACCAGGAGCTGCACCAATAGCTCGTGCTCCTTACAGACTCGCACCCAGCGAGATGAAAGAACTGCAAAGCCAATTACAAGAACTTTTAGAGCGTGGTTTCATTCGACCAAGCACATCACCGTGGGGAGCTCCTGTTTTGTTTGTCAAGAAGAAAGATGGTATATTCAGGTTGTGTATCGACTACCGAGAGTTGAACAAACTTACCATCAAGAACCGCTACCCACTACCGAGAATCGACGACTTATTTGATCAACTACAAGGCTCGTCTGTTTATTCAAAGATTGACTTACATTCCGGTTATCATCAAATGCGGGTGAAAGAAGATGATATTCCAAAGACTGCTTTCAGAACACGTTACGGTCATTACGAGTTTATGGTCATGCCGTTTGGTTTAACTAATGCACCAGCTGTGTTCATGGACCTTATGAACCGAGTGTGTGGACCATACCTTGACAAGTTTGTCATTGTTTTCATTGATGACATACTTATTTACTCAAAGAATGACCAAGAACACGGTGAACATTTGAGAAAGGTGTTAGAAGTATTGAGGAAGGAAGAATTGTACGCTAAGTTTTCAAAGTGTGCATTTTGGTTGGAAGAAGTTCAATTCCTCGGTCATATAGTGAACAAAGAAGGTATTAAGGTGGATCCGGCAAAGATAGAAACTGTTGAAAAGTGAGAAACCCCAAAAACTCCGAAACACATACGCCAGTTTTTAGGACTAGCTGGTTACTACAGAAGGTTCATCCAAGACTTTTCCAAAATAGCAAAACCCTTGACTGCATTAACGCATAAAGGGAAGAAATTTGAATGGAATGATGAACAAGAGAAAGCGTTTCAGTTATTGAAGAAAAAGCTAACTACGGCACCTATATTGTCATTGCCTGAAGGGAATGATGATTTTGTGATTTATTGTGACGCATCAAAGCAAGGTCTCGGTTGTGTATTAATGCAATGAACGAAGGTGATTGCTTATGCGTCTAGACAATTGAAGATTCACGAACAAAATTATATGACGCATGATTTGGAATTAGGCGCGGTTGTTTTTGCATTAAAGACTTGGAGGCACTACTTATATGGGGTCAAAAGTATTATATATACCGACCACAAAAGTCTTCAACACATATTTAATCAGAAACAACTGAATATGAGGCAGCGTAGGTGGATTGAATTATTGAATGATTACGAATTTGAGATTCGTTACCACCCGGGGAAGGCAAATGTGGTAGCCGATGCCTTGAGCAGGAAGGACAGAGAACCCATTCGAGTAAAATCTATGAATATAATGATTCATAATAACCTTACTACTCAAATAAAGGAGGCGCAACAAGGAGTTTTAAAAGTGGGAAATTTAAAGGATGAAATACCCAAAGGATCGGAGAAGCATCTTAATATTCGGGAAGACGGAACCCGGTATAGGGCTGAAAGGATTTGGGTACCAAAATTTGGAGATATGAGAGAAATGGTACTTAGAGAAGCTCATAAAACCAGATACTCAATACATCCTGGAACGGGGAAGATGTACAAGGATCTCAAGAAACATTTTTGGTGGCCGGGTATGAAAGCCGATGTTGCTAAATACGTAGGAGAATGTTTGACGTGTTCTAAGGTCAAATCTGAGCATCAGAAACCATCAGGTCTACTTCAACAACCCGAAATCCCGGAATGGAAATGGGAAAACATTACCATGGATTTCATCACTAAATTGCCAAGGACTGCAAGTGGTTTTGATACTATTTATGTAATAGTTGATCGTCTCACCAAATCAGCACACTTCCTGCCAATAAGAGAAGATGACAAGATGGAGAAGTTAGCACGACTGTATTTGAAGGAAGTCGTCTCCAGACATGGAATACCAATCTCTATTATCTCTGATAGGGATGGCAGATTTATTTCAAGATTCTGGCAGACATTACAGCAAGCATTAGGAACTCGTCTAGACATGAGTACTGCCTATCATCCACAAACCGATGGGCAGAGCGAAAGGACGATACAAATGCTTGAAGACATGCTACGAGCATGTGTTATTGATTTCGAAAACAGTTGGGATCAACATCTACCGTTAGCAGAATTTTCCTACAACAACAGCTACCATTCAAGCATTGAGATGGCGCTGTTTGAAGCACTTTATGGTAGAAAGTGCAGGTCTCCGATTTGTTGGTGTGAAGTGGGGGATAGACAGATTACGGGTCCGGAGATTATACAAGAAACTACCGAGAAGATCATCCAAATTCAACAACGGTTGAAAACCGTCCAAAGTCGACAAAAGAGCTACGCTGACATTAAAAGAAAAGATATATAATTTGAAATTGGAGAGATGGTCATGCTTAAAGTTGCACCTTGAAAAGGCGTTGTTCGATTTGGTAAACGAGGAAAATTAAATCCAAGGTATATTGGACCATTCAAGATTATTGATCGTGTCGGACCAGTAGCTTACCGACTTGAGTTACCTCAACAACTCGCGGCTGTACATAACACTTTCCACGTCTCGAATTTGAAGAAATGTTTTGCTAAAGAAGATCTCACTATTCCGTTAGATGAAATCCAAATCAACGAAAAACTCCAATTCATCGAAGAACCCGTCGAAATAATGGATCTTGAGGTTAAAAGACTTAAGCAAAACAAGATACCAATTGTTAAGGTTCGATGGAATGCTCGTAGAGGACCCAAGTTCACCTGGGAGCGTGAAGATCAGATGAAAAAGAAATACTCGCATCTATTTCCAGAATATTCGTCAACACCTTCAACAGCTTAAAATTTCGGGACAAAATTTATTTAACGGGTAGGTACTGTAGTGACCCGAACTTTTCCATGTTTATATATATTAATTGAGATTGATATTTACATGATTAAATGTTTCCAACATGTTAAGCAATCAAACTTGTTAAGACTTGATTAATTGAAATATGTTTCATATAGACAATTGACCACCCAAGTTGACCGGTGATTCACGAACGTTAAAACTTGTAAAAACTATATGATGACATATATATGGATATATATATATATATATATATATACATGATACTATGATAAGTAAACATATCATTAAGTACATTAACAATGAACTACATATGTAAAAACAAGACTACTAACTTAATGATTTTTAAACGAGACATATATGTAATGATTATCGTTGTAAAGACATTTAATGTATATATATCATATTAAGAGATATTCATACATGATAATATCATGATAATATAATAATTTAAAATCTCATTTGATATTATAAACATTGGGTTAACAACATTTAACAAGATCGTTAACCTAAAGGTTTCAAAACAACACTTACATGTAACGACTAACGATGACTTAACGACTCAGTTAAAATGTATATACATGTAGTGTTTTAATATGTATTTATACACTTTTGAAAGACTTCAATACACTTATCAAAATACTTCTACTTAATAAAAATGCTTACAATTACATCCTCGTTCATTTTCATCAACAATTCTACTCGTATGCACCCGTATTCGTACTCGTACAATACACAGCTTTTAGATGTATGTACTATTGGTATATACACTCCAATGATCAGCTCTTAGCAGCCCATGTGAGTCACCTAACACATGTGGGAACCATCATTTGGCAACTAGCATGAAATATCTCATAAAATTATAAAAATATGAGTAATCATTCATGACTTATTTACATGAAAACAAAATTACATATCCTTTATATCTAATCCATACACCAACGACCAAAAACACCTACAAACACTTTAATTCTTCAATTTTATTCATCTAATTGATCTCTCTCAAGTTCTATCTTCAAGTTCTAAGTGTTCTTCATAAATTCCAAAAGTTCTAGTTACATAAAATCAAGAATACTTTCAAGTTTGCTAGCTCACTTCCAATCTTGTAAGGTGATCATCCAACCTCAAGAAATATTTGTTTCTTACAGTAGGTTATCATTCTAATATAAGGTAATAATCATATTCAAACTTTGGTTCAATTTCTATAACTATAACAATCTTATTTCAAGTGATGATCTTACTTGAACTTGTTTTCGTGTCATGATTCTGCTTCAAGAACTTCGAGCCATCCAAGGATCCGTTGAAGCTAGATCCATTTTTCTCTTTTCCAGTAGGTTTATCCAAGGAACTTAAGGTAGTAATGATGTTCATAACATCATTCGATTCATACATATAAAGCTATCTTATTCGAAGGTTTAAACTTGTAATCACTAGAACATAGTTTAGTTAATTCTAAACTTGTTCGCAAACAAAAGTTAATCCTTCTAACTTGACTTTTAAAATCAACTAAACACATGTTCTATATTTATATGATATGCTAACTTAATGATTTAAAACCTGGAAACACGAAAAACACCGTAAAACTGGATTTACGCCGTCGTAGTAACACCGCGGGCTGTTTTGGGTTAGTTAATTAAAAACTATGATAAACTTTGATTTAAAAGTTGTTATTCTGAGAAAATGATTTTTATTATGAACATGAAACTATATCCAAAAATTATGGTTAAACTCAAAGTGGAAGTATGTTTTCTAAAATGGTCATCTAGACGTCGTTCTTTCGACTGAAATGACTACCTTTACAAAAACGACTTGTAACTTATTTTTCCGACTATAAACCTATACTTTTTCTGTTTAGATTCATAAAATAGAGTTCAATATGAAACCATAGCAATTTGATTCACTCAAAACGGATTTAAAATGAAGAAGTTATGGGTAAAACAAGATTGGATAATTTTTCTCATTTTAGCTACGTGAAAATTGGTAACAAATCTATTCCAACCATAACTTAATCAACTTGTATTGTATATTATGTAATCTTGAGATACCATAGACACGTATACAATGTTTCGACCTATCATGTCGACACATCTATATATATTTCGGAACAACCATAGACACTCTATATGTGAATGTTGGAGTTAGCTATACAGGGTTGAGGTTGATTCCAAAATATATATAGTTTGAGTTGTGATCAATACTGAGATACGTATACACTGGGTCGTGGATTGATTCAAGATAATATTTATCGATTTATTTCTGTACATCTAACTGTGGACAACTAGTTGTAGGTTACTAACGAGGACAGCTGACTTAATAAACTTAAAACATCAAAATATATTAAAAGTGTTGTAAATATATTTTGAACATACTTTGATATATATGTATATATTGTTATAGGTTCGTGAATCAACCAGTGGCCAAGTCTTACTTCCCGACGAAGTAAAAATCTGTGAAAGTGAGTTATAGTCCCACTTTTAAAATCTAATATTTTTGGGATGAGAATACATGCAGGTTTTATAAATGATTTACAAAATAGACACAAGTACGTGAAACTACATTCTATGGTTGAATTATCGAAATCGAATATGCCCCTTTTTATTAAGTCTGGTAATCTAAGAATTAGGGAACAGACACCCTAATTGACGCGAATCCTAAAGATAAATCTATTGGGCCTAACAAACCCCATCCAAAGTACCGGATGCTTTAGTACTTCGAAATTTATATCATATCCGAAGGGTGTCCCGGAATGATGGGGATATTCTTATATATGCATCTTGTTAATGTCGGTTACCAAGTGTTCACCATATGATTGATTTTTATCTCTATGTATGGGATGTGTATTGAAATATGAAATCTTGTAGTCTATTATTATGATTTGATATATATATAGGTTAAACCTATAACTCACCAACATTTTTGTTGACGTTTTAAGCATGTTTATTCTCAGGTGATTATTAAGAGCTTCCGCTGTCGCATACTTAAATAAGGATGAGATTTGGAGTCCATGCTTGTATGATATTGTGTAAAAACTGCATTCAAGAAACTTATTTTGTTGTAACATATTTGTATTGTAAACCATTATGTAATGGTCGTGTGTAAACAGGATATTTTAGATTATCATTATTTGATAATCTACGTAAAGCTTTTTAAACCTTTATTTATGAAATAAAGGTTATGGTTTATTTCAAAAATGAATGCAGTCTTTGAAAAACGTCTCATATAGAGGTCAAAACCTCGCAACGAAATCAATTAATATGAAACGTTTTTAATCAATAAGAACGGGACATTTCAAACGTCAAGTTCAGTTGTGTATGATATTCAAAAACGTTTTGTTTCTCCTGTTTGCAAAAACACAAGCTTAAGTGACCAATTACAATGTATGAGACCACGATGGTTTCCTGTTCAAATTTTGTAGACAACACTGTGTCCTGTTTCAAATGTTTGTAGACACTAACACGTCAAATTTCCAAATATTCGTAGACAATACCATGTCGAATTTTATCTCTCTTGGTTGTAAACCTGATAGTGCTCCAAATGATCGTATATTTAGTCGCAATATCCTTCCAATATGTAAAGTTTTTAGTTATAATTGTTCTATTTTTAAGTTGTAATCGTTTATATTAAATAAGTGCGAAGACGGAAGACGAAAATGAAGATTTGAAGACGAAAACATCCAAAATGCTCAAACGTACAAGTTACAATCCAAGTGGTTCAATTTATTGATGATTAACGTCCAAATATTGATAAGAGTACAAGTCGCGGAACGCAAAGTACAAGATATCTAAGCATACGAAAAGACGTTCGAGAAACCGGAACCGAGACATAAACCGGGCGTAAACGTACAAGTCAACGGACCTAAAATGTAACAACCCAACCCGTTAACCAACCAATAACGCGAAATAAATTTTTTTTTTTTGCTGGAACAGCATATGGCGCGGCGCGCCAAACTGGCCTGTCCAAAAAGTCATGAAATGCGAAAATGTTTGACCACTTCCCGACTTATTTAGACAAAACGCTTTTCACAACCTATTCATATATGAAAAACTAACACGTTCCATTCATAAAATAAGTTTTACGAGGCCGGGCCCACATCGACCGTTTTACGACTTTCATATGAAAATACAAGTTTTCAATCACACGACTATTAATACAAAATAAAGCCGAGCATGGCGATTGGAGATACGCTACCCAATCCTAATCAATCCAAAAGTAAGCCTTCTAAAGCAACTACGCGAGTCCACTAGTCCCACGCTTACCCGAGCCACCGCATCCATGCAAATCTATAAAAAGGTAAACAACGAGAGGGTAAGCTAACGCTTAGTGAGTGAGAATATACTACATACATATATATGCATAAAATGGACACGCCACACAAAACCAAATACCGCATACCGGAGCATCCAAGCATAAAGGCAAGCTAGTCTAAGCATACCGTAAGATCACTAAGCAACGAGCTAAAGATACATCAACAAAATATAAGTTCACCAACAATGATGTGAACAATGCCAATAAGCTACACCCGGAGGGTTAGCTACATCACGACAATACAACAATATATGTATACAATATATATATATATATATATATATATATATATATATATATATATATATATATATATATATATATATATATATATATATATATATATATATATATATATATATATATATATATATATCACGAATAACATAATTTGCTTACGCTTACAACACAATAACCATGGTTAACCAAATCTTCGCAAGGGAATGACTTCGCGAAACAAGTCATCGATGTTCATAACATCCGTTAGGGTACTTAACACCTCGTATCACTAACCCCTAGGGTGGCACCTTAACACCTCGGCACTTCACCCCGAGTGGCATCTTAACACCTCGATGCTTCACTCATTATTTTACGAAGTGGTGTCTTAACACCTCGACACTACACCCCTAGGTGGCACCTTAACACCTCGGCACTTCACCCCGAGTGGCATCTTAACACCTCGATGCTTCACTCGTCACGTGAAACGTGGTGTCTTAACACCTCGACACTACGTATTTCACGCTACAACAAATAGATACATTATATACCTACACATATAATTATTCCACTCACTATATTAACCCTTCGTCATTGGGGTTATGTAAGTCCACATCACACGCCCATGTGATAACGTACACACAAAGTGTACACCTCGCCAACGTGGTTAACCAAAACATACAACCGTGCCAATTGGACCTATACACAAGTCCAACAATTCCACCTATACGAGAAGCGAGCTCTACAAGCGAGAAACCCTTCTCCCGACCCGCACCCATCCTACACATACATATGCATATAGGATATTAACACTCACCTTGTCGCCTTGAAGAATGCTACCGAATAATCCGCAATCGCCGATGGAATGTACCTAATCCATTTATCACATAACAAGTAACACAATTAGGGTGGATATACAAATCAACCCAAATTGACAACTAGTGCAATTTCGACCCAAATGCACTTCCAAGCACAAACCGCGCCCAAACTAACCAATAATCACTAACACAAGTGAGAATGGTCCTAATATGCCAATCAAACCCAATCATAGGTGTTAAACATCTATCTTGCCCAAAATGACACTTAAACCCTAATTTGACCCATAAGAAGTCAATATCACACCATTAGCAAGTTTTGACACCAAAACATATTTAACTCGGTTCTATGCTTCAACTTAATCCATTTTAAGTTTATAAACCTTATTAAATCGGCAATTGAGTCATAATCATCAACAAACCCTAATTTTGACTCTAGTCAAAATTAGTCAACCATAAGAACCCTAATGGTTTCCAAAACACCAATAATCACTAACACTAGTGATTATACACCATTTACAAGTCTTAAATATGGTTAAATCATTAACCAACCCAAAACCCGCCAAATATCAAAATAGCAAGTTTCCATAAACCCTCTTCATTAACCAAATGGGTTTTATAACTAACAATCTCAAACCCTAACTTGAATATCAAATCTAACAAATGAAATTCGGAGTTAGGACTTACCAATACTACCAAAACGTAGCTAGGAGCGAGAAGAACAACTTTAAAACCCGAGCTTTGGCTAGAATTCGACTCCTTCTTCTCCAAATCAAGCTCTCTCACTCTAGAACTCTTCCTCTCTCTCTAAATATGGATGAGAGTGTTTGTGTGGGTGAGAAATGAGCTCCAATGGAGTTCTAGATCAGTTTTGGTGACCCTAAACTGACCCTAAATGAAAAGACCAAAGTACCCCTCATTTAGACCTTTTAAAAAGGCTGAAAATTGCATCAGACGGGTTCGGCGCGCCGCGCCAAAAGGTGGAGCGCCGCTCCAACCTACATGTCAGTTTTCAGAAACTTGTTTTGGCCATAACTTTTTGACCGTAGCTCCATTTTCGATGAATCAAATATCGTTGGAAACGTAATAAGATTTCCTTTCCAATGGTAAGGCTTTGAAATATCAACACAAACTTTATTTGGGGTTGAAAAGATACGTACACACCTTGTCACTTCAGACAACGTCCAGTTTCCTTCGGCATTCGAGCAAGCAACACGTACACTTCATACACGCATCGTACACCATAAATACATTATGTACAATAAATATTTGGATCTTACATAAAATTACAAGTCAACTATGCACAAGAATATAATATAATATATATATATATATATATATATATATATATATATATATATATATGTTGACGAGCTAGGAGTTAAATATATGTGAGCTGGACACCAAGCCCATGCAAGTGCATGGCAAATACACTAAAACCTCATGCACTTGCATGAGGATCAAAAACTCAAAATGCCTATAAATAGCCAAGCCTTCTGCCGAACAACATACACCATTCACAAATCTCTCTATCCCTCTGTAAGATATAATATATAATATATATATATATATATAATATATATTAGTTTAGTTTTATATTAGTTAGTTAGGTAATGTAACGGTTAATTTACGGGTTTTAAAGTCGGAGTTCTGTCCGTGTAACACTACGCGATAAATAATCATTGTAAGTTAAATTCTCCTTTTTAAATTTATGTATCGTAACTAAGTTATTATTATGCTTATTTGAGCTGAAGTAATCATGATGTTGGACTAATTATTAAGACGGTGTTATTGAACTTTGAACCATAATTAAGGTTTGGGCAAAAGACCGACACTTGTGGAAATTGGACTATTGATGATTAATAGATGAGGGTATTGTCTAATTGAGTGACAACTCATTGGATTCTGTCGAACCTATATTCAAATTAATTAACCTAATAATTAATAATGATTATGGTTGTCCTATTTAGTGACGTTCATATGGAATCTGTTATAATCATTTAATTAATTATTTGGGTTGGGTAATTGATTATTCAAACTGATCAAGTGGATAAATTAATATTCATAAACTAATCAAAACAGGGGTGGATTACATACAGTGATAACTGGTGTAATTGTTGACAGAAGTGATAACTGCGTCACAGTTTAAATCCTTAATTAGTTGGAATATTTGAATTCGGGTATAAGGGTAATTTGACGAGGACACTCGCACTTTATATTTATGACCGATGGACTATTATGGACAAAAACCAGATAGACGTATCAAATAAACCAGGACAAAGGACAATTAACCCAGAGTAATAAATTAAAATCAAAACGTCAAACATCATGATTATGGAAGTTTAAATAAGTATAATTATTTTATTTTATTTCTTATCGCAATTTTATATATCGTCAATTAAATATCGTTATTTACTTTACGCACTTTAATTATCGTCATTTATCTTTACGCTTAAAATATAAAATCGACAAACCAGTCATTAAACTGTAAAACCCCCCTTTTATAATAATAATAATTGTAATATATATATTTTGTACAAATATAGTTATATAAAAATATAGTGTAAAATAAGTCGTCTCCCTGTGGAACGAACCGGAATTACTAAAAACTATACTACTCTACGATTAGGTATACTGCCTATAGTGTTGTAGCAGAGTTTAGATATATCTCATCTGTAAATAAATAATAAAACTTGTGTAATTTGTATCGTATTTCATATTAAAATTAATAGTATTTCGTACCCCCTCCACTTGCATCATCAAAACCACAGTTTTAACTAACGTAATACAGTATCTGAAAAACATTATTTAGAAAAATAGTTTAATCGCATTTGACCACGAGATTTCAATAAGTACAACCCAAAGTTGCAAAGTATACATAATCCATGAGCACCTGAATACTAGCAATGACCTGAGTATAGTATCCACTACACTCCCTTTACCCCATAAAACGTATACACTTGTTCGAGTGTATCTAATGTTCAAAGTAAATGCACCACAGTTAATAATGTAGGGTGAGGTTTGTCTAATCTAACGGATCCGTCCATCTAAATTGTGCTTACCCGAATGTAATAAAAGTATTCAAGCTAGGGGCTTTGTGAACAAAACTCAATATGTATAATAAGTACTCGTGTCAAACATAAAAGCATTTATAAAAATGTAAGTAATCAGCATGTATTCTCATCCCAAAAATAGTAAGTAAAAGTGGGACTGTAGACTCACCTTTGAAAGCTCTTGAATGAAAAGTAAGCAAGTAACTTGTACGTTTTAGTGCCGAGTAATGCAACCTAAGTATACGCATTTAGGTTGGTCAACATACATGTCTTATACATTAGTGGTTCCATAGAGTAAGTTGTCTTATTGCTCAACTCGAAGCGTTTCAAAGTAAAAGTCAACATATAGTCAACTAGTTCATGCAAGTCAACAAAAGTCAAACCAAAAGTCAAACTTAGTCAAAGTAGTCAAATAAGGTCAACATCAGTAGGTTCATATCAAATTTTGGTCAACATGTCAAACCTAGGTCAACTAACACATTTCAGGTCATAACTTGCCAAATATGCGATCGCAGATTATCGTCAAGCATAACGTTCATGTACATGTTGCAAACAACGCATAATATCTCATAGCACATAATTCATGGCAACAAGGCAAACTCCAAATCTTAACTATACATACAAAATTTGCTAAAAAGCATAACCTAGGGTCTCATACGATGTCTACAAGTTTGGTTTCAGATGGGGTACATTTATGGTTCACTAAATCAGTTTCTGACTGCGCACCAATCTCGTAATGGCTATAACCGGATCTAGGGACTCGCAAATCAATCTAGGTCAGTGGCCATGGTTCAAGGACAAGTCAAATTACTACATATCCAAAAATGAGAAACTTTGGTTTAGCCAATTGGTACAGTTTATTCAATCAAGTTGGACGTTCTGTTTCAGCTCAATTCAGTAATTATCAAAACTATGGCCTTAGTGTGCACAATTCATAAGGTTTTAGAGGTTGAAATAAACTATACATATATCACACAACATACAAAGTTCAATAATCCAGAAGCTCAAGTTCTCAAACCATGTACAATTCAACTTATAGGACAAAAGATGCATACGTTACAGATTTGGACAGCATACAAGTTACCATGTTCGCACGCACATTACACAAGTTTCAAAAATCCAAATGATGAAAGGCCTCGATGAAAAGTTATCTACAAAATGTGAATTTTCCAGATATGCAAAGACTTGATTCATTATCTCTTTCAAATAGTCTTAAACATTTATTTTAAGTATCCGCGTAAATCAGTTTTTCATGTATGATCAATTGAGCATAACGGAAGCATTACAAATCCAAATAACATGATATCCTAGTCTAACTTGAGTGTTTTTAAGTCCTCTATCCATTGATGATCAGTATGCAACTCAATTTTGTAGTGACCCGAACTTTTCCATGTTTATATATATTAAATGAAATTGATATTTACATGATTAAATGTTTCCAACATGTTAAGCAATCAAACTTGTTAAGACTTGATTAATTGAAATGGATTTTGTGTTAACATTTGACCACCCAGTTTGTCCGACGATTCACGAACGTTAAAACTTGTAAAAATGACATGATGATATATATATAGACATATATATGGTTAACATGAGATTATGATAAGTAAGTATCTCACTAAATATATTAACAATGTGTGATATACATAAAAAATGAGAATATTGAATTATGAAGCTCGAAACGATATACATAACGATTATCGTTATAACAACGTCTTACTAAATACATATGTATTGTATTAAGATATTGATATACTATATTTAACATGATAAAATGATAATTAAGTATATCATTGAGTGTATTAACAATGAACTATACAAGCAAGATGAGACTACTAACTTAAGGATTTCGAAACAATATATATATGTAACGATTATCATTGTAATAGTATTTTAACATATATATGATGTTAAGATATATTCATACACCATGTTATCATGTTAACATAACAATTTAACATCTCATTTAAGTATAATAACAATGAATTAATTACATTTAACAAGATTGTTAACTTAAAGGTTTCAAAACAACACTTACATGTAACGACTAACGATGACTTAACGACTCAGTTAAAATGTATATACATGTAGTGTATTTAGATGTATTAGTACACTTTTGAAAGACTTCAAGACACATATCAAAGTACTTCTACTTAACAAAAATGCTTACAATTACATCCTCATTCATTTTCATCAATAATTCTACTCATATGCAACCGTATTCGTACTCGTACAATACCCAGCTCCTAGATGTACACACTATTGGTATATACACATAAAAATCTGCTCCTTAGCAGCCTTAAATGATTAAGGAACATGTGGAACCAACCATTTGTCAACTAGCATGAATTATTTAGCAAGAAAACATACTTAAGAATCTTTTCTTTCTTTATAATGAGTAAAAACGTTTTTATGATTTCATCTCATTTTTCCATTCCATTTTCTCATACTTACACTCTAAATTCTCTCTCAAAATACTCCTAACATCATACTTGAATATCTCCAAGCATTTTCACCATCTTTTATCTTCAATTACAAGCTTTAATCATCATAAAAACAACCATTCAAGAACACTTTAATAAATCTTTCAAACTTGCTAGATTACTTCCAAACTTTCAAATCCTTTCCAAGTAATCATTCAAGATCAAGAAACTTTTGTTAATCTCAGTAGGTTTTCAGTCTAAATCAAAGGTAAGAATCATATTCAAGCTTTGGTTCAATTTCTATAAACATAACTATCTTAATTCAAGTAGTAATCTTACTTGAACTTGTTTTCGTGTCATGATTCTACTTCAAGAACTTCCAAGCCATCGAAGATCCTTTGAAGCTCAAGTTTATTTTTCATCATTTACAGTAGGTTTACCTACTACACTTGAGGTAGTAATGATGTTCATAACATCATTTGATTCATATATATATATATATATATATATATATATATATATATATATATATATATATATATATATATATATATATATATATATATATATATATATATATATATATATATATATATATATATATATATATATATATATATATATATATATATATATATATATATATATATATATATATAACTATCATATTCAAAGATTTAAACTTGTAATCACTAGAACATAGTTTAGTTAATTCTAAACTTGTTCGCAAACAAAGTTAATCCCTCTAACTTAACTTTTAAAATCAACTAAACTAAACACATGTTCTATATCTATATGATATGCTAACTTAATGATTTAAAACCTGAAAACACGAAGAACACCGTAAAACCGAATATACGCCGTCGTAGTAAAACCGGGGGCTATTTTGGTTTGGATAATTAAAAACTATGATAAACTTTGATTTAAAAGCTATTCTTCTGGGAAAATGATTTTTCTTATGAACATGAAACTATATCCAAAAATCATGGTTAGACTCAAAGTGGAAGTATGTTTTCCAAAATGGTCATCTAGACGTCGTTCTTTCGACTGAAATGACTACCTTTACAAAAATGACTTGTAACCTGTATTTTTGACTATAAACTTATACTTTTTATGTTTATATTCATAAACTTAAGTTCAATATGAAACCATAGCAACTTGAATCACTCAAAATGGATTTAAAAAGAAGAAGTTATGGGTAAAACAAGATTGGATAATTTTGCTTGATGTAGCTACATGAAATTTGTAACAAATCTATACAAATCATAACTTAACCAACTTATATTGTATTATACATGTATTCTAACATATATTATATAATCTTGAGATACCATAGACACGTATACAATGTTTTGACATATCATATCGACCCATCTATATATATTATTTGGAACAACCATAGACACTCTATATGCAGTAATGTTTGAGTTAGCTATACAAGGTTGAGGTTGATTCCAAAATAATATATATACTTTGAGTTGTAATCGAGTCTGAGACTTGTAGACACTGGGTCGTGGATTGATTCGAGATATTATATATATTGATTTATTTCTGTACATCTAACTGTGGACAACTAGTTGTAGGTTACTAACGAGGACTGCTGACTTAATAAACTTAAATCGTTAAAATGTAATAAAATATTGTGAATGTATTTTGATCATACTTTGATATTTATGTACATATTTGTTATAGGTTCGTGAATCGATCCGAGGCCAAGTCTTAAATTTCCGACGAAGTAAAAATCTGTGAAAGTGAGTTATAGTCCCACTTTTAAAATCCAATATTTTTGGGATGAGAATACATGCAGCTTTATAAATGTTTTACAAAATAGACACAAGTACGCGAAACTACATTCTATGGTTGGATTATTAAACCGAATATTGCCCTTCAAGTCTGGTAGCCTAAGAATTAGGGAAATGGCCCCTAATTGACGCGAATCTTAAAGATAGATCTATTGGGCCTAACAACCCCCATTCAATTTATGAATGGCTTTAGTACTTCGATTTATATGGTGATTGCGATTGCCAATTTATGACATACTTGCGAGTATACGGGGAATATTCTATATGCATTAAAGTTAATGTCGGTTACCAGGTGTTCATCATATGAATGATTTTTATACACTTGCGAGTGTAAGATTATTGAATAAATGAAATCTTGTGGTCTATTATTACGATTTGATAAATATATAGGTTAAACCTATAATTCATCAACATTTTTGTTGACGTTTTAAGCATGTTCATTCTCAGGTGATTATTAAGAGCTTCCGCTGTTGCATTCTAAATAAAGACAGGATTGGAGTCTGCATGCTTGTATAATATTGTTTAAAAACTGCATTCGAAGACTTTAGTTGTTGTGTAATATTATTGTAAACCATTATGTAATGGTTGTGTGAGAACGCTATATTTTAGATTATCATTATTTGATAATCTTCGTAATGTTTTTAAACCTTTATCGATAAAATAAGGGTTATGGTTTGTTTTTAAAAAATCGAATGCAGTCTTTGAAAAATGTCTCATATAGAGGTCAAAACCTCGCAACGAAATCAATTAATATGGAACGTTTATAATCGATATGAACGGGACATTTCAGTTGGTATCCGAGCGTTGGTCTTAGAGAACCAGAAATTGCATTAGTGTGTCTTATCGAGTTTGTTAGGATGCATTAGTGAGTCTGAACTTCGACCATGTTTTTCTTTAAAAACGATTGCTTAACACTTTTTGTTGAAAACTACATTTTGTTAACATGTAAATATTATGTGCTATATTAATCTCTTAACGTGTTTGATATTGTGTGATAGATGTCTACCTCTAGTACAAATCCCATCGACTCACCTAATAATAATGAAGAGTCGAATATATTTTGGGAAGATTCACAAATTCTCGAAGAGGAACCGGAAGAAGAGGTTTCGGAGGAGGAAATATTAGGAACCCCAAAAAAACTGATAAATAAAAGAAAATCCTCAACCAATGGACCAGAGTTAAAAATGGTCAATGGTGTTTCCGCCGAGGAAGCAAAATATTGGGAAAATTACCAATTTTCTGATGAATCGGATCCCGACGAGGATTCCGATGATGTTATAGAAATTACCCCGACCCAATTTGAAAAGGCAAAAGAAAATAATAAGGGAAAAGGCATCAAAATAGAGAAACCTAATTCCAACCCCGATGACCTCTATGTTAACATGAAATATCCCGATGGGAAATACCGTCAACACCCGTATTTCTTAAATTTTAGCTATAACCCGGGAACATCTAAGCCACCAGGTTTTTCTAGAAAATTTGTGAAAAGAACGGATCATATTAGGGGAGCACCATATATCCCTAGGAAATTAGCAAAACAAACCAAGTCCGAAGAAGAAGAAACAAGTGAGTCGGAATAAAGAGTTGTAATCATGCGATGTAATATATGTAATATAGTGTGCTTGTGCTTTTATGATATATGTAAAAATTGCTTGTATTGTTTGTTAAGTATCTTTTATGAATCTAACCCTCGTCTATTTTTACAGTATAAAAACACAAAATGGATGTTAAGGATAGACAACCAAAAATTTTAAAAGACCTACCCGGGGACATGATTGATGAAATCTTGTCTAGAGTGAAGAGTCGGTCAGAATTCGTCGGCACAATTATTTACGGCAAAATTAGTTTGTAGAACATTTGAAGAACGTTCCAGGCATGCCTTAGTTTATAAAAGGCTTTCTTTTGAAAGATGGGGTATATCACATTGGGGAGACCTTAAGTTACGCCGTGTTTTCTTTAAAGCATTAAATGTAGGGAACCCAAGCGCAATTTTACGCTACAGGTTAAGAACCTATTTTGACTCAACATATCCCAACATAGGACTTCGTGCTTTAGAAAGAGCTTCTAACATGCAACATAAAGAAGCATGTTATGCTTACGGGTTAGTGATGTTCGCTTCTCACCAAAGTGAGAAAAAGAACATCGGATTACAACTTTTAAATAAAACCTTCCCACAAGTGACGGATTCGGTAGTTGGGGTGAGAAACAAGGTTTTTAGATTGTTACGAGGCTGTTGGGCATTACGAAACCCTCGTCCTTTTGACGACGTTACAACATGCTGCCTAGCTAACGGTCACAATGGTTATCTGCCACATAACCAAGGATGGGAAATAATATTAGTACAACCAGAATGCATGACTTGTTTCTGGACTTATGAATTACGTATCTTTATTGCCTTTATTGAACGACTTGCGTATTAACTAGGATTGTCTTCGAAACTACTTTGTATCAAAGTTATTGTGTGCTATATTTTATGCTATATGTAAAATAGCGGTATTGTAAATTTGTAAAATATTGTATAAAAGTTTGAACGTGAAATTTATTGTAATCAATTTTTCATATAGAATTGTAGTAGTTGAATTGTATGTTAGCTACTAAGTATGAACTTAACAGGTAGGTACTACCCGAATTAAAACTTATAAAACGCTAATATGAAGAAAAAGCTTTTATAAATAAGTTCATATTATGCTACAAAATACTATTGACTACTCTTAATATTCTATATGATTAACTCATTTCTTTTGGCTATTTTTGAAGGAAATGGCACCGACTACTCGGCACACCATGAATATGAGTGAAGAAGAATTCCGTACCTTTCTTGCTGCGAACATAGCCGCAGTGCAGGCTGCAATGCAAAATAACAACAATAACTCTGGATCTACAGTGGAACTAATTCCACAAGAAATCGTGTCGGATGCTCCTACAAAGAATTCACTGCCTGTAAACCTCTAGAATTCGATGGAACTGAAGGACCAATCGGATTGAAACGGTGGATCGAGAAGGTCGAATCGGTGTTTACCATAAGTAAGTGTACTGAAGAAGACAAAGTAAAGTACGCTACGCATACCTTCACAGGTACTGCGTTAACATGGTGGAACACCTATCTCAAGCAGGTGGGACAAGGTGTTGCTTACGCACTACCGTGGTCAGCATTCAAATACTTAATGAACGAGCAGTACCGTCCCAGAAACGAGGTCAATAAGCTCAAGGTAGAGCTTAGAGGGTTACGAACACAAGGGTTTGATATTACCACGTACGAACGACGATTCACAGAGTTGTGCCTATTGTGTCCGGGAGCGTTCGAAGATGAAGAAGAGAAGATCGACGCATTTGTAATAGGGTTACCAGAATGAATTCAAGAAGATGTGAGTTCACATGAACCCAACTCCATACAAAAGGCAAGTCGAATGGCTCATAAACTCATAAATCAGATTGAGGAAAGAATTAAAGAGCAGGCGGCCGAAGAAGCCAACACGAAACAAGTCAAGAGGAAGTGGGAAGAAAACAGTGACAAGAGTCACCAATACAACAACAACAACAACAACAATAATCGCAATTACAAACGCAATAACTACCACCACAACTGCAAATTTAACCGTAACAACAATAACAATCCCAACAATAACTACAACAACTACAACAACCGTTCCAACAATAACAACAAGCGCAACAACAACAATCCCAACAATAACAACCAGAGGCAGAAACCATGCCAGAGGTGTGAAGGATACCATCCAACTGGGGTTTGTATGACATTGTGTACTAAGTGTAATAGAAAGGGTCATGGTACGACGAAGTGTGAAGTTTATGGACCAAAGGCTAACAAGAATAAAGGAACAAATAATGTCGGAACAAATAATACCGCCATTATTTGTTATGGATGTGGGAAGCCGGGTCATATCAGAAACGAATGCCCAAATCAGGGGAATACTAATGGACAGGGCCGCGGAAGAGTTTTCAATATTAATACGGCAGAAGCGCAAGAAGACCCGGAGCTTGTTACGGGTACGTTTCTTATTGACAATAAATCTGCTTATGTTTTATTTGATTCGGGTGCGGATAGAAGCTATATGAGTAAAGATTTTTGTGCTAAATTAAGTTGTCCATTGACGCCTTTGGATAATAAATTTTTACTCAAATTAGCAAACGGTAAATTAATTACAGCAGATAATATATGTCGGAATCGAGAAATTAAACTGGTTTACGGAACGTTTAAGATTGATTTGATACCAGTAGAGTTAGGGAGTTTTGATATGATAATTGGCATGGACTGGTTGAAAGAGGTGAAAGCAGAAATCGTTTGTTATAAAAATGCGATTCGCATTATGCGAGAAAAAGGAAAACCCTTAATGGTGTACGGAGAAAAGAGCAACGTGAAGCTAAATCTTATTAGTAATTTGAAGGCGCAAAAACTAATAAGAAAATGTTGCTATGTTGTTCTAGCACATGTCGAGAAAGTACAAACCGAAGAAAAGAACATCAATGATGTTCCCGTCGTAAAATAATTTCCCGATGTATTTCTGAAAGAATTACCGGGACTATCTCCACACCGATCCGTTGAATTTCAAATAGATCTTGTACCGGGAGCTGCACCAATAGCTCGTCCTCCATACAGACTCGCACCCAGCGAAATGAAGGAACTCCAGAGTCAATTACAAGAACTTTTAGAGCGTGGTTTCATTCGACCAAGAACATCACCGTGGGGTGCTCCTGTTTTGTTTGTCAAAAAGAAAGATGGTACATTCAGGTTGTGTATCGACTACCGAGAGTTGAACAAAGTCACCATCAAGAACCGTTACCCACTACCATAAATCGATGACTTATTTGATCAACTACAAGGCTCGTCAGTTTATTCGAAGATTGATTTACGTTCCGGGTATCATCAAATGAGGGTGTAGGAGGATGATATTCCGAAGACTGCTTTTAGAACTCGTTACGGTCATTATGAGTTTATGGTTATGTCGTTTGGATTGACTAACGCACCAGCTGTGTTTATGGACCTCATGAACCGAGTGTGTGGACCATATCTTGACAAGTTTGTCATTGTTTTCATTGATGATATACTTATTTACTCAAAGAATGATCAAGAGCACGAAGAACATTTGAGAAAAGTGCTAGAATTATTGACGAAGGAAAAATTGTACGCTAAATTTTCAAAGTGTGCATTTTGGTTGAAAGAAGTTCAATTCCTCGGTCATATAGTGAGCAAAGAAGGTATTCAAGTTGATCTGGCAAAGGTTGAAACCGTTGAGAAGTGGGAAACACCGAAAACTCCTACGCAGATACGCCAATTTTTAGGATTGGCTGGTTACTACAGAAGATTCATCCAAGATTTTTCCAAAATAGCAAAACCCTTGACTGCATTAACGCATAAAGGGAAGAAATTTGAATGGAAGGATGAACAAGAGAAAGCGTTTCAGTTGTTGAAGAAAAAGTTAACTACGGCACCTATATTGTCATTGCCTGAAGGGAATGATGATTTTGTGATATATTGTGACGCCTCAAAGCAAGGCCTCAGTTGTGTATTGATGCAACGAACGAAGGTGATTGCCTATGCGTCCAGACAATTGAAAATTCACGAGCAAAATTATACGACTCATGATTTGGAATTGGGTGCTGTTGTTTTTGCATTAAAGACTTGGAGGCACTACTTATATGGGGTCAAAATTATTATATATACCGACCACAAGAGTCTCCAACATATATTTGATCAGAAACAACTGAACATGAGGCAGCGTAGGTGGATTGAGTTGTTGAATGATTACGATTTTGAGATTTGTTACCACCCGGGGAAGGCGAATGTGGTAGCTGACGCTTTGAGTAGAAGGGACAGATGTGACGACTCCGTCAAAACACTTAACGGCTCCGTCACTTGGTCCCACAGCTTGATCGAAACTCTATATGAATTTTATAAAACAACCTTGCATTCTTTATTTAAAAATGATTTCCTATAAAGAAAATCTACTAAATTGTATAAGTTTAGAAAAACTATACATAAATACTTTAACCAAATGTTGACCAAACAAAGTCAACAACATCCACTTTTTAATGTAACAAAATAGAATGCAAGTTAATGTTTAACAAAGGCTGCCATCATAAATATGCAGACCCTCTAAGCACAGCGGAAGCAGTCAATCATAAACCTGAGAATAAAACATGCGAGTAACTGTCAACAAAAATGTTGAGTGAATTATAGGTTTAATATTGCAAACAATATTTAATTTAAACAATAAAAATTTATGTTTGAAAACATAAAACTCCTTTTAAACCACCAAATTATATGCTAGAAAACATATAATAAAACATTATTCCATTTTCCGTGAGCCACCTGGTAACCACTTAACCCTTTATTTACCCTTGCCAAACACAATAAATAATATACACCGAACAAGTGTATCTTCAACTAAATACGAAGTACTAAACATTCCGATTATAAATTGCTAGCGCGACTAGCTCGAAATGGGGTTGTCAAACCCGATAGATCTATCCGTAGGATTCGCGTTCACCGGTAGAAACCAATGATTACAGTTACCGGACTAGGGAATATTTTTGTTCAACTCACAATGAATAATTTAAACCAACTTCCACTTGTCCAAAATATAAAATAAATTGCATGTATTCTCATCCCAAAAGATTTAAATAGAAAAATGGGACTATAACTCACCTTAAATAGCAACTGAAGAAATCTCACAAACAAGCGAACAGCAAGTAAAGTAAAGTGATCAAGAAAGATCACAACGCCGACCTATAAATAAAGCAGGTCGAAATAAATAACTAACTTAGGTCAAGTCTTAGTATGATAGCTATTGTACATGTTGCAAGTAGACATAGAACATTACTCAGCAAGCATCGGTTTGATTGGAACAGCATAAGGACACACACTTTCTATTTTTAGAAAGTTTCTATTTTTAGCAGGTTTCCATTTTTGGAAAGTTTTCTATTTTAGGAAAGTTTCTATTTTTGGAAAGTTTCTATTTTTGGAAAGTTTCTATTTTTGGAAAGTTTCTATTTTTGGAAAGTTTCCAAATTTAGAAAGTTCTATTTTTAGAAAGTTTTGAAGTTCGGAAAGTTTCCTTATTTAGAAAGTCAACAGAAGTCAACTAAAAGCCAAAGTCAACCGAAAGTCAACTCAAAAGTCAACCTTGGTCAAACATAGTCAACATTAATTTTAAAAGTGTAAGTTATAATAATAACATAGGTTATAATGTTTATTAAAGTCAAAAGTGTAAAGTTATGTCATAACATAAGTTTAATTAAATAAAATGAATTATTAAAGTTAATATAAGTTGAAATGTTATAATTAGTATAACATAAGTATTTAATTAATTAATTAAATATTAATCATTATATAAGTTTTATTAATTAATAATGAATTTTAATTCATATCATAAGTATTATAAATTAATAATGAATTATTAATTATATCATAAGTTTCTAATTAAAATTATTAAATCATAAGTATTTAATAATTAAATCATAATTAAATAATAATTAAGTCTTACAATAATTAAATAATTATTTAATCTTTATTATAAGTCTTATAATAATTTCTCAAAAATAAATTTAATACTTATCATAAGTATTTTTCTTTAATAATAAAAGTATTATTAATCATGAGTTTAATTAAAATGTTAATTAAATCATAATTAATAATTAAATGATATAATAAATATTTATATCATAAGTCTTAAATAATAATAATTACTTCTTTTATCATAAGTAATTTATTAATAATGAAAGCCATTCATTTTAACATAAGTTTAATCATTAACCATAAGTTTTAAGTTTAAAAGTTCATCGGGTCGTATCTTGAGCCCCGGGTGTCGGTTTCGGGCGAGCCACATATGCATCTCCGCCTACTCAAACCACCCGACACAATTATGTACTCAAGAACACTCCAAGAACAGTCCCTAGGTCGTGGATATCAGCCATGACAACACTTGGGAATTCAATTTACTCAAAACAGTGATTTAGGCACAACGGGCGAACTGTGGCTCGGATTTAGGTGACCCGAACATGAAAATTCGTCCCACCATCAGTCCTAACCAAATGACACACCCTAAAGACACCAAGGATGATCACAAAGTCAGACCATACCTTGTTCTTGCCCATAACACCTTTCAATCTTTACCAAATATCAAATTAAGCATATCTAGGGCTCCGGGAATCGAAACGACATGAATCCGGAGTCTAAAATTAATGTCTTGATGAGAGGAACTCATTTATATACTTTATTTTATGATCAACATCAGTTACAATATCAGAAACACACGAAAAATCTGCTGTTCCAATTTTATCAAACCGAAAAATATGCAATCGAGTAATTCTACGAATACAATCAACATTACAACAACTAATAATCATCATACTAATAAAATATAATCAAAATACAAAAAAATAAAGAAAAATTAAAAATCTAGGGTTAGGGTTTATACCCTAATCAATAATCAAGTGATATAGACGCGTAGAGAACGATGAGAGGAATCCGTTTATGTTGAAAGCCCTAATTCTTAACCTTGATTTGATGATGAAATGGTGATGATGATGATGAAAGGGGACGTTCATGGGAGGAGAGGGAGGAAGGAGGTGAAAAAAAAAAAATAAGATGATTAGGTTAGAAATGAGAGTAAGTAGTGAAGTTTAGAGTAATGGTCACTAGTTTGCAAGTTTGACAAAATACTCCCCTCCTTAAGGGATTTTCGGCCAAAAACTGAATGGGGTGGGCCCCATAGTGGCCCAATTTGATAAATGACAAAATCCTAGTGGCCCGAACGCCCGAACGAAACCCGAAACGCGAAAACGCCGCTACGCGATTGATTTTTCGGAGAGATAATAAGTACGCGACGAATAAAATATATAAACACTATATATAATCATATGACATCAAAATATCATATTTAAAATAATTAGGACTTAAAAATTCCAAAAGTTCGACCGTTGGTTTGAAAACCGAAAAGATTCGCCGGATAGAAATCCGCGACTCGTAGGAACGTATAATTTAAAATATGAATACAAATATTCATATAACACATAATAATTAATATATTATTACAAAAATAATAATATAGGTCATAGAAATGACGTGGCACGAATAACAATTAACGGTCGTTAAATAGTTAACGGTAAAAGATAACGGAAAAAGTAGGGTAATTACATTACCTTCCCGTTACGGAAATTTCGTCCCGAAATTTAAGCAGGTGCAGGGGTTTCCTCGGCATCTGGGAACAAATGCGGTTACTTCTGCTTCATCTGACCTTCACGCTCCCAAGTGAACTCGGGACCGCGTCCGGTGTTCCATCTAACTCGAACAATAGGAATTTTACTCTGCTTAAGAGTCTTTACCTCTCGGTCCATAATTTCAACAGGTTCTTCAATAAAATAAAGTTGCTTATCAACATGAAGTTCATCAAAAAGAATAGTTTCATTGGCCTCGGCCAAACACTTCTTTAAATTCGATACATGAAAAATGTCACGAATAGCACTGAGTTCTTGTGGCAATTTCAAACGATAAGCCACTGGTCCAACTCTCTCAATAATCCCAAAAGGTCCAACAAATCGAGGATTCAACTTTCCCCTTTTACCAAAACGTACCACACCCTTCCAAGGTGAAACTTTCAACATAACACGATCACCGACCTGAAAGTCGATATCGTTCCTTCTCTTATCAGCATAACTCTTTTGCCTACTCCTGGCAGTTCTCAATCTTTCCTTAATCTGTGCAATCTTCTCGGTAGTCTCGTGAATGATCTCTGGTCATGTGAGTTGAGCATCCCCAACCTCATTCCAACAGACAGGAGACCTACACTTTCTACCATACAGAGCTTCAAATGGTGCGGCTTTAATACTTGCATGATAACTGCTGTTATAAGAAAACTCATCCAGCGGCAAATATTTATCTCACCCATTTCCAAAATCAATAACACACGCTCTTAACATGTTTTCTACGTTTGAATGGTCCTTTCACTCTGACCATCCATCTGTGGATGATAAGCGGTGCTCATATCCAATTTAGTTCCTAGAGCACCTTGTTAGGACTGCCTCAGTCCAACATAATCGATACGGGAACACCATGTCTCGAAATAATCTCCTTCAAATACAAACGAGTAAACTTCTTCATTGAATATGTTTCCTTAATTGGCAAGAAAAGAGTTGACTTAGCGAGTCGGTAACAATCACCCAAATAGTATCATAACCACCCACAACTCCTGGTAACTTCGTAATAAATTCCATCTTAATACCTTCCCACTTCCACTCGGGAATTTCAGGTTGCACCAAAAGTCCAGACGGTTTCTGATGTTCAGCTTTAACCTTAGCGCAGGTCAAACACTTAGCCACATACGTAGCCACATCAGCTTTCAAATTAGGCCACCAATACAGCTCCTTAAGATCATGATACATCTTTCCTGAACCAGGATGAATAGAGTACCTAGACTTATGAGTCTCATCTAAAACAAGTTTTCGTAGATCACCAAACTTCGGAACCCAAAGGCATCCCGCAAAATACCGAGTACCATCGGTTTGTACCTCTAACTGTTTACTCAAGCCTCGGACCTTCCCGTTACAAAATTTTCCTCCTTCAAGGCTTCTTATTGTGCCTGAAGGATCTGCCTAGCGAGGTTTGTTTGAATTGTCATATTCAAGGCCCTAAACCTGCGAGGTTCAGCCCTTTCTTTACGACTTAATGCATCAGCCACATCATTGGCCTTTCCCGGATGATATAAAAGTTCGCAATCATAATCATTTAACGTCTCAACCCATCTTCGTTGCCTCATATTTAACTGTTTCTGATCAAGAATATGTTGAAGACTTTTGTGATCAGTGTACAATGTACCTTTGACCCCATATAGATAATGTCTGCAAATCTTAAGCGCAAACACAATAGCTCTCAACTCTAAATCATGGGTTACATAATTCTGCTCGTGAAACTTCAACTGACGTGACGCGTACGCAATATCTTTCTTTCGTTGCATCAAAACACAACCAAAGTCTTGACACGAAGCATCACAATAGATAACAAAATCATCATTACCCTCAGGTAGTGATAATATCGGTGCAGAAGTTAACTTCTTCTTCAGAGTTTGGAAAGCAGACTCTTGTTCACTCTTCCACTCGTACTTCTTCCCCTTATGCGTTAAAGCAGTCAGAGGTTTCGCTACTCGTGAAAAATCTTGAATGAACCTTCTATAATAGCCTGCTAATCCTAGAAACTGGCGAATCTGAGTAGGAGTTTTCGGAATTTCCCACTTTTCAATTGCCTCAATCTTGGCGGGATCAACTAGTATTCCTTGTTTACTAACAATATATCCAAGGAATTGAACTTCTCTTAATCAGAAATTACACTTAGAGAACTTAGCGTACAACTCTTCTTTTCTCAATAAATCAAGCACCAACTTCAAATATTCTTCGTGTTCTTCATCACTCTTAGAATAAATAAGGATGTCGTCGATAAAAACAATAACGAATATGTCCAGATAGGGTCTACACACACGGTTCATGAGGTCTATGAACACAGCAGGTGCATTTGTCAATCTGAACGGCATAACAAAGAATTCGAAGTGACCATAACAGGTACGAAAAACGGTTTTCGAAATATCAGTTTCTTTAACGCGCAATTGGTGATAACCGGAACGAAGATCAATCTTAGAGTAAACGGACGAACCTTGAAGTTGATCGAACAGATCATCAATTCTCGGAAGAGGGTAACGGTTTTTAACAGTAAGCTCGTTCAATTCACGATAATCAATACACAAACGAAACGAACCATCTTTCTTCTCAACAAACAAAATGGGAGCTCCCCAAGGGGATGAACTGGGACGGATGAAATAAAGTTGCAATAATGAAGGAAGAAATAAATATGGAGTAGTCACATCGGTAGCATAGATATTTAAGGCAATTCTCTCAAAGGAGTTAACCGAGGATCATGGACTCCAAAGTAAATTTTCATTATATTTCCGAAAGGAAGAGGTACGTTAGGTGTGATATTTCAACGAGAGTGAGCTTCCTGTTACAATGAGCGAGAAAATCTAGGATTCCTCCTTCTTCTTCAATTTATGTATAGATGAAAAGAACGCGAATCATGGGTTATAAAGAATGGTCGACTCCAAGTGAGATGAATCTCCAAAAATAATTTCGTGTACCTCAAAGTATTGAATCCTAGGATTGATGTTTACGAGGGTGTTGCGGTTGACAGCGAAAATTGAGAGTAGAAACTACTCAAACGGTCTAGAGTAATATATATCCATGATACCCATTATAACAACAGTTGGGGTAGAAACCCACCTAACGCCTTTTCTACAATAGGGTGACCATCGAGTGCACCCCAGAAACTTGATTTATCGGTCTGCGCTTCGGCCATGTCTAACCATAAGAGGGAAAATTTTATGGACGCAAAGACTTTCCAACAAATTCTATAAAACCGGCATCCAAACTGGTGTAAGAATTCCTATCAACGAACTTAATGGTAAATTTCATCCTTAACGGAGGATGAGAAGAACTGTGATCCAAACACTCTGTAGAGTAATGCGAAAATTCTAATGTAGTCAATCAAAGAAGTTTTGAAAAAAAAAACTTTAAACGTCTGATGTAACCCCATAAATGGAACGAAGCTCTTAGTAAATTTAGAAGTATGTACAACGTGTACCATTTTACGTAAATCAATTTGAGTTAACTAGACAACTCAATAAGAGTGGTTTTAAAATAATTTTGAAGGTATAAATTAGTGTATACTAGCCAAAATATGTAAGGGTAAATTTGTCCATTTGAATTCATACGTACATATATGATTTTATAAATTGTATACATGACAAAATATTTCATTACTTCTATTCGCCCATAAATCTCGTGAGAACAGCCCAATTACACAAATGTGTAAAATTTTTTTTTATGAAAAGCAGGGTATCCGCATTACAGAGGTTACGAGTTGAAGTAAGATCGTTGTAGCTCGGGTGAAGGACTTGAATCGTCTTGCGACATCTAATCAATAAATGCTACGAGGTCATGAAAACAACGAGTTAAATATTGTTTTGACTTTTATCAGAACACAAGTCCTTGGGTCAAAACTATTCACGTGCGAAGCTGTCACTAACAAGCGAGTTATAAATGATAAAACATGGGGTAAGTAGTTCGGTAAAGACGAGTCTCTCGTATATCAATAAATAAGATAATGAGTATCTTCCTTACTCATGTAACAACGTTAGAATTTCCGAATGAGTGGTGTATAAATTTTCTTTGACTCGCTTTCTATTCCTCATGTCACAATATTGGGACTTTTTATGAATTAACGTAATATAATCACGTTGGCCTGACGCCATTATATTTCACTAACTCATAGTTCCATTCCAATATCACTACATAAGGTCAGGACACGTGGTCAACCTCGAATTTCAACACAATTTCCCTAAAACAATTTCTTAACAATGTGCTAAGGATAGCACAAGAGACAAAGACATCGAAAGTAATGAATAGGAGTAACGATGACATAAAAATGTCTTCGAAGTACCAAGAATCTCTAAAAGTAAGAATGACGTTTTCCGTTTCAACAACCAAAGCACATAGGCACAACGGCACAAATGCACGTAATATAACAAAAATGTTATATACCTAAACATAATAGCTGACATTGAAATGCCGAGCATTTAGAAGTCAAGAATGACATCTCGCGTAATATAACTCAAACGTTATATACATAACCATAATAGATGACATAGAAATGCCGAGAATTCTAGAACACATAATGTAACTTAAACGTTATATCAATAAACACTAATTATGACATAGAAATGTCGAGAATTCCAGAAGTCAAGAATGACACCCCCTCGGTTTCACTAACCGAGGTGTTCCTTTAAAAGATGAACTCGCATGAGTCAGAGAATACGTTTAAATCGGAATGGGAGTTCCTCCCGGATTCAGAACATAATAGAAATGTATGTATGATAACAATATACATACCAACACGACACAAATAATCACATATAATAATATATAATAGGCCGGGCTGTAGACTAGACTCACTAATGCACCCTATTGACCCGGGTAACGACATCAATGCAGCCTAATTCCCTACAACCAGAGCTCTGATACCAACTGTGACGACTCCGTCAAAACACTTAACGGCTCCGTCACTTGGTCCCACAGCTTGATCGAAACTCTATATGAATTTTATAAAACAACCTTGCATTCTTTATTTAAAAATGATTTCCTATAAAGAAAATCTACTAAATTGTATAAGTTTAGAAAAACTATACATAAATACTTTAACCAAATGTTGACCAAACAAAGTCAACAACATCCACTTTTTAATGTAACAAAATAGAATGCAAGTTAATGTTTAACAAAGGCTGCCATCATAAATATGCAGACCCTCTAAGCACAGCGGAAGCAGTCAATCATAAACCTGAGAATAAAACATGCGAGTAACTGTCAACAAAAATGTTGAGTGAATTATAGGTTTAATATTGCAAACAATATTTAATTTAAACAATAAAAATTTATGTTTGAAAACATAAAACTCCTTTTAAACCACCAAATTATATGCTAGAAAACATATAATAAAACATTATTCCATTTTCCGTGAGCCACCTGGTAACCACTTAACCCTTTATTTACCCTTGCCAAACACAATAAATAATATACACCGAACAAGTGTATCTTCAACTAAATACGAAGTACTAAACATTCCGATTATAAATTACTAGCGCGACTAGCTCGAAATGGGGTTGTCAAACCCGATAGATCTATCTGTAGGATTCGCGTTCACCGGTAGAAACCAATGATTACAGTTACCAGACTAGGGAATATTTTTGTTCAACTCACAATGAATAATTTAAACCAACTTCCACTTGTCCAAAATATAAAATAAATTGCATGTATTCTCATCCCAAAAGATTTAAATAGAAAAATGGGACTATAACTCACCTTAAATAGCAACTGAAGAAATCTCACAAACAAGCGAACAGCAAGTAAAGTAAAGTGATCAAGAAAGATCACAACGCCGACCTATAAATAAAGCAGGTCGAAATAAATAACTAACTTAGGTCAAGTCTTAGTATGATAGCTATTGTACATGTTGCAAGTAGACATAGAACATTACTCAGCAAGCATCGGTTTGATTGGAACAGCATAAGGACACACACTTTCTATTTTTAGAAAGTTTCTATTTTTAGCAGGTTTCCATTTTTGGAAAGTTTTCTATTTTAGGAAAGTTTCTATTTTTGGAAAGTTTCTATTTTTGGAAAGTTTCTATTTTTGGAAAGTTTCTATTTTTGGAAAGTTTCCAAATTTAGAAAGTTCTATTTTTAGAAAGTTTTGAAGTTCGGAAAGTTTCCTTATTTAGAAAGTCAACAGAAGTCAACTGAAAGCCAAAGTCAACCGAAAGTCAACTCAAAAGTCAACCTTGGTCAAACATAGTCAACATTAATTTTAAAAGTGTAAGTTATAATAATAACATAGGTTATAATGTTTATTAAAGTCAAAAGTGTAAAGTTATGTCATAACATAAGTTTAATTAAATAAAATGAATTATTAAAGTTAATATAAGTTGAAATGTTATAATTAGTATAACATAAGTATTTAATTAATTAATTAAATATTAATCATTATATAAGTTTTATTAATTAATAATGAATTTTAATTCATATCATAAGTATTATAAATTAATAATGAATTATTAATTATATCATAAGTTTCTAATTAAAATTATTAAATCATAAGTATTTAATAATTAAATCATAATTAAATAATAATTAAGTCTTACAATAATTAAATAATTATTTAATCTTTATTATAAGTCTTATAATAATTTCTCAAAAATAAATTTAATACTTATCATAAGTATTTTTCTTTAATAATAAAAGTATTATTAATCATGAGTTTAATTAAAATGTTAATTAAATCATAATTAATAATTAAATGATATAATAAATATTTATATCATAAGTCTTAAATAATAATAATTACTTCTTTTATCATAAGTAATTTATTAATAATGAAAGCCATTCATTTTAACATAAGTTTAATCATTAACCATAAGTTTTAAGTTTAAAAGTTCATCGGGTCGTATCTTGAGCCCCGGGTGTCGGTTTCGGGCGAGCCACATATGCATCTCCGCCTACTCAAACCACCCGACACAATTATGTACTCAAGAACACTCCAAGAACAGTCCCTAGGTCGTGGATATCAGCCATGACAACACTTGGGAATTCAATTTACTCAAAACAGTGATTTAGGCACAACGGGTGAACCGTGGCTCGGATTTAGGTGACCCGAACATGAAAATTCGTCCCACCATCAGTCCTAACCAAATGACACACCCTAAAGACACCAAGGATGATCACAAAGTCAGACCATACCTTGTTCTTGCCCATAACACCTTTCAATCTTTACCAAATATCAAATTAAGCATATCTAGGGCTCCGGGAATCGAAACGACATGAATCCGGAGTCTAAAATTAATGTCTTGATGAGAGGAACTCATTTATATACTTTATTTTATGATAAACATCAGTTACAATATCAGAAACACACGAAAAATCTGCTGTTCCAATTTTATCAAACCGAAAAATATGCAATCGAGTAATTCTACGAATACAATCAACATTACAACAACTAATAATCATCATACTAATAAAATATAATCAAAATACAGAAAAATAAAGAAAAATTAAAAATCTAGGGTTAGGGTTTATACCCTAATCAATAATCAAGTGATATAGACGCGTAGAGAACGATGAGAGGAATCCGTTTATGTTGAAAGCCCTAATTCTTAACCTTGATTTGATGATGAAATGGTGATGATGATGATGAAAGGGGACGTTCATGGGAGGAGAGGGAGGAAGGAGGTGAAAAAAAAAAAATAAGATGATTAGGTTAGAAATGAGAGTAAGTAGTGAAGTTTAGAGTAATGGTCACTAGTTTGCAAGTTTGACAAAATACTCCCCTCCTTAAGGGATTTTCGGCCAAAAACTGAATGGGGTGGGCCCCATAGTGGCCCAATTTTATAAATGACAAAATCCTAGTGGCCCGAACGCCCGAACGAAACCCGAAACGCGAAAACGCCGCTACGCGATTGATTTTTCGGAGAGATAATAAGTACGCGACGAATAAAATATATAAACACTATATATAATCATATGACATCAAAATATCATATTTAAAATAATTAGGACTTAAAAATTCCAAAAGTTCGACCGTTGGTTTGAAAACCGAAAAGATTCGCCGGATAGAAATCCGCGACTCGTAGGAACGTATAATTTAAAATATGAATACAAATATTCATATAACACATAATAATTAATATATTATTACAAAAATAATAATATAGGTCATAGAAATGACGTGGCACGAATAACAATTAACGGTCGTTAAATAGTTAACGGTAAAAGATAACGGAAAAAGTAGGGTCATTACAACAGAGAACCTATGCGGGTAAAAGCTATGAATATAATTATTCGTACTAACCTTACTACTAAAATAAAGAATACGCAACAGGGAGTTTTAAAAGAGGGAAATTTGAAGAATGAAATACCCAAAGGATCGGAGAAACATCTTAATGTTCGGGAAGACGGAACCCGATATAGGGCTGAAAGAATTTGGGTACCAAATTTTGGAGATGTGAGAGAAATTGTACTTAAGGAAGCACATAAAACTAGATATTTAATACATCCCGGAGCGGAGAAGATTTACAAAGACCTCAAGAAACACTTTTGGTGGCCGGGTATGAAAGCCGATATTGCTAAATACGTAGGAGAATGTTTGACGTGTTCTAAGGTCAAAGCTGAACATCAGAAACCATCAGGTCTACTTCAACAACATGAAATCCCGGAATAGAAATGGGAAAACATTACCATGGATTTCATTACTAAATTGCCAAGAACTGCAAGTAGTTATGATACTATTTGGGTAATAGTCGATCGTCTCACCAAATCATCACACTTTTTGCCAATGAGAGAAGATGATAAAATGGAGAAGTTGGCACGTTTATACTTGAAGGAAGTCGTCTCTAGACATGGAATACCAGTCTCTATTATCTCTGATAGGGATGGCAGATTTGTTTCAAGATTTTGGCAGACGTTGCAACAAGCATTGGGGACTCGCCTAGACATGAGTACTGCCTATCATCCACAAACTGATGGGCAAAGTGAAAGGACGATACAGACCCTTGAAGACATGCTACGAGCATGTGTCATTGATTTCAAAAATAGTTGGGATCGACATCTAACGTTAGCAGAATTTTCCTACAACAACAATTACCATTCGAGTATTGAGATGGCACCGTTTGAGGCACTTTATGGTAGAAAGTGCAGGTCTCTGATTTTTTGGAGTGAAGTGGGGGATAGACAAATTACAGGTCCAAAAATTCTCCAAGAAACTACAGAGAAAATCATTCAAATTCAACAACGGTTGAAAACCGCCCAAAGTCGGCAAAAGAGCTACGCGGACATTAAGAGAAAAGATATAGAATTTGAGATTGGAGAGATGGTCATGCTTAAGGTTTCACCTTTTAAAGGCGTTGTTCGATTTGGAAAATGGGGTAAACTAAATCCAAGGTACATTGGGCCATTCAAATTATAGATCGTGTCAGACCAGTAACTTACCGACTTGACTTACCTCAACAACTCGCCGGGGTACATAATACTTTTCATGTCTCGAATATGAAAAAAATGTTTTGCTAAAGAAGATCTGACTATTCCATTAGACGAAATCCAAATCAATGAAAAACTTCAATTCATTGAAGAACCCGTCGAAATAATGGATCGTGAGGTTAAAAGACTTAAGCAAAATAAAATACCAATCGTTAGGATTCGATGGAATGCTCGTAGAGGACCCGAGTTCACCTGGTAGCGTGAAGATCAGATGAAGTTGAAATACCCACACTTATTTCCAGAAGATGCGTCAACACCTTCAACTGCCTAAAATTTCGGGACGAAATTTATTTAACGGGTAGGTACTGTAGTGACCCGAACTTTTCCATGTTTATATATATTAAATGAAATAGATATTTACACGATTAAATGTTTCCAACATATTAAGCAATCAAACTTGTTAAGACTTGATTAATTGAAACAGATTTTGTGTTAACATTTGACCACCCAGTTTGTCCGACGATTCACGAACGTTAAAACTTGTAAAAACGACATGATATATATATATATATATATATATATATATATATATATATATATATATATGGACATATATATGGTTAACATGAGATTATGATAAGTAAGTATCTCAGTAAGTATATTAAAAATGTGTAATATACATAAAAATGAGAATATTGAATTATGAAGCTCGAAACGATATACATAACGATTATCGTTATAACAACGTCTTACTAAATACATATGTATTGTATTAAGATATTGATATACTATATTTAACATGATAAAATGATAATTAAGTATATCATTGAGTGTATTAACAATGAACTATACAAGCAAGATGAGACTACTAACTTAAGGATTTAGAAACAATATATATATGTAACGATTATCGTTGTAATAGTATTTTAACATATATATATATGATGTTAAGATATATTCATACACCATGTTATCATGTTAACATAACAATTTAACATTTCATTTAGTATAATAACAATGAATTAATTACATTTAACAAGATCGTTAACTTAAAGGTTTCAAAACAACACTTACATGTAACGACTAACGATGACTTAACGACTCAGTTAAAAGGTATATACATGTAGTGTATTTAGATATATTAGTACACTTTTGAAAGACTTCAAGACACATATCAAAGTACTTCTACTTAACAAAAATGCTTACAATTACATCCTCATTTATTTTCATCAACAATTGTACTCATATGCAACCGTATTCGTACTCGTACAATACCCAGCTCCTAGATGTACACACTATTGGTATATACATATATAAATCTGCTCCTTAGCAGCCTTAAATGATTAAGGAACATGTGGAACCAACCATTTGTCAACTAGCATGAATTATTTAGCAAGAAAACAAACTTAAGAATCTTTTCTTTCTTTATAATGAGTAAAAACGTTTTTATGATTTCACCACATTTTTCCATTCCATTTTCTCATACTTACACTCCAAATTCTCTCTCAAAATACTCCTAACATCATACTTGATCATCTCCAAGTATTTTCACCATCTTTTATCTTCAATTACAAGCTTTAATCATCATAAAAACAACCATTCAAGAACACTTCAATAAATCTTTCAAACTTGCTAGATTACTTCCAAGCTTTCAAATCCATTCCAAGTAATCATTCAAGATCAAGAAACTTTTGTTAATCTCAGTAGGTTTTCATTCTAAATCAAAGGTAAGAATCATATTCAAGCTTTGGTTCAATTTCTATAAACATAACTATCTTAATTCAAGTAGTAATCTTACTTGAACTTGTTTTCGTGTCATGATTCTACTTCAAGAACTTCCAAGCCATCGAAGATCCTTTGAAGCTCAAGTTTATATTTCATCATTTACAGTAGGTTTACCTACTACACTTAAGGTAGTAATGATGTTCATAACATCATTCGATTCATATATATATATATATATATATATATATATATATATATATATATATATATATATATATATATATATATATATATATATAACTATCATATTCAAAGATTTAAACTTGTAATCACTAGAACATAGTTTAGTTAATTCTAAACTTGTTCGCAAACAAAGTTAGTCCTTCTAACTTAACTTTTAAAATCAAATAAACATATGTTCTATATCTATATGATATGCTAACTTAATGATTTAAAACCTGGAAACACGAAGAACATCGTAAAACCGAATATACGCCGCCGTAGTAAAACCGGGGGCTGTTTTGGTTTGGATAATTAAAATCTATGATAAACTTTGATTTAAAAGCTATTCTTCTGGGAAAATGATTTTTCTTATGAACATGAAACTATATCCAAAAATCATGGTTAGACTCAAAGTGAAAGTATGTTTTCCAAAATGGTCATCTAGACGTCGTTCTTTCGACTGAAATGACTACCTTTACAAAAATGACTTGTAACCTGTATTTTCGACTATAAACTTATACTTTTTCTGTTTATATTCATAAACTTAAGTTCAATATGAAACCATAGCAACTTGAATCACTTAGAACGGATTTAAAACGAAGAAGTTATGGGTAAAACAAGATTGGATAATTTTGCTTGATGTAGCTACGTGAAATTTGTAACAAATCTATACAAATCATAACTTAACCAACTTATATTGTATTATACATGTATTCTAATATATATTATGTAATCTTGGGATACCATAGACACGTATACAATGTTTTGACATATCATATCGACCCACATATATATATTATTTGGAACAACCATAGACACTCTATATGCAGTAATGTTTGAGTTAGCTATGCAGGGTTGAGGTTGATTCCAAAATAATATATATACTTTGAGTTGTGATCGAGTCTGAGACTTGTAGACACTGGGTCGTGGATTGATTCGAGATAACATATATATATATATATATATATATATATATATATATATATATATATATATATATATATATATATATATATATATATTGATTTATTTCTATACATCTAACTGTGGACAACTAGTTGTAGGTTACTAACGAGGACTGCTGACTTAATAAACTTAAATCGTTAAAATGTAATAAAAATGTTGTGAATGTATTTTGATCATACTTTGATATTTATGTACATATTTGTTATAGGTTCGTGAATCGATCCGTGACCAAGTCTTAAATTTCTAACGAAGTAAAAATCTGTGAAAGTGAGTTATAGTCCCACTTTTAAAGTCTAATATTTTTGGGATGAGAATACATGCAGCTTTATAAATGTTTTACAAAATAGACACAAGTACGCGAAACTACATTCTATGGTTGGATTATTAAACCGAATATTGCCCCTTCAAGTCTGGTAGCCTAGGAATTAGGGAAATGGCCCCTAATTGACGCGAATCTTAAAGATAGATCTATTGGGCCTAACAACCCCCATTCAAGTTATGAATGGCTTTAGTACTTCGATTTATATGGTGATTACGATTGCCAATTTATGACATACTTGCAAGTATGCGGGGAATATTCTATATACATTAAAGTTAATGTCGGTTACCAGGTGTTCATCATATGAATGATTTTTATACACTTGCGAGTGTAAGATTATTGAATAAATGAAATCTTGTGGTCTATTATTACGATTTGATAAATATATAGGTTAAACCTATAACTCATCAACATTTTTGTTGACGTTTTAAGCATGTTCATTCTCAGGTGATTATTAAGAGCTTCCGCTGTTGCATGCTAAATAAAGACAGGATTGGAGTTTGCATGCTTGTATAATATTGTTTAAAAACTGCATTCGAAGACATAAGTTGTTGTGTAATATTATTGTAAACCATTATGTAATGGTCGTGTGAGAACGCTATATTTTAGATTATCATTATTTGATAATCTTCGTAATGTTTTTAAACCTTTATCGATAAAATAAAGGTTATGGTTTGTTTTTAAAAAATCGAATGCAGTCTTTGAAAAACGTCTCATATAGAGGTCAAAAACTCGCAACGAAATCAATTAATATGGAACGTTTATAATCGATATGAACGGGACATTTCAAATTTCATGCACAAATTTCCAGAATTCGACATTTTCACAGATTTATCAACAAAACATCAATCAATCATAACTTAAGCATACGGTAACGAAAATACGCGAATCCAAAGCCTAAAATTATTAATTTTTCGAGAGGATTTCAAATATATCATAATATTTAACAGTCAAGAAATCCAAGTTTCTGTAATCACACAAAACAAATTCGGGATTAACCCTAATCACATCAATCGGAAAAATTAACGCTTGCAATCAACGACAACGCATATAGACATGAGCAATTGAAAACTTACACTATTAAACTACATCAAAATCAGATTTTTAGAAATTAGGGTTCATGTTATTATACCTTTGATCAACAAATTGTTAACACCAACGCGTAGAGAACGATGTGAATTACAAACTTCGTGTAGAACGTTTAATTGATTGAGCAAGATTTTGAGGGTTGTGTGAGGGTTGTTGGTCATCGATCAAGATGGGAGGGAGAGGGAGAAACGACTGCAAATTTTAGGGTAGGAGTTTATGTGCAGTGTTAGGTTTTGGTTTAGTCTTAAATAGTTAGGGCCTAACACTAATTAGCATGGATTATACACTAGTGGCCCAAATTAGCAAGTAAAGGGGTGGGGTGGTGGATGGTTCGGCCGATTGGCCCAAGGGATGGGTTCCCGGGCTCGTGTTTTGCATAAGCGTGTATTCATGGTCCGTTTCAAGTGCCGTTTAGACGTACGGGAGCTAAACCGATCGTTAAAACGCAACCAATTGTTTAATTTATTAAAAATACCAATAAATTAAATATTTTAAAAAATTAATAATTATTAAAATAATTATTAAAATAAACCCGAGCGTTTCGTTGCTCGCACTGTAGTTTTTGCAGTTAATCAAACCGTTGCGTTTTTATCGTATTTCTATATCTTAAATATATTTATTGATTAATATTAACCCATATTAATTCAAATTACCCACCAAGGATCACGTATGCATTTAATACACTTAAACACATAAAAAGTCAAGTAATCGCCGTTAAAACAACTAACAGGCAGTTAACGGAAGTGACGAAAAAAGCAGGGTTGTTACAAAAACCTTTGCAGCTTCTCTTGCAGGGTCTAACCAACAACCCAAAGTGTCTTAGCATATTATATTGAACCGTATCAGGATAAAATTCGGGGGTAAATGGATCGAATTTGATCTTCCTGAATCGGTGAGCAATCACAACCTTGTATTTAGTTTTAACAAGGACCGAATTTCGTGGTCTCCGGTCGAAGTAAATAATTCCAGTCTCGAAGATGTTGACGACGGTGTTCAATCGGAGCCGGCCAAGCGTTCTAATATGGGTGATAATGAATCGTCATGTATGGGTTCAGATTCGTCAGGTGAGTATAATGTATCGGCTAATGTGGGTGTGTATTGTGATGAAGATAAGAAGGAATCTCAGGTTGATAAACCTACAGTGAATGTCGATGAGGTTGATGATGATGAGGTTGAAGAGGGAGAATTTACGTCGGTTGATTTTAACGATAACATGGATCCGTCTCCGTCCGACGATTCTCCAGCTTCGAGTTCCACACCGAAATTCAAATTAGACGGCGATCCATTACCTGAAACTGTTCAATTGCCGAGGTCCTCAGATGCGAGTTCCAATGTTGGATGTGTAGGTTTCGAGGAAAATCCTATTTTTTCAAATTTCCCATCGAGTTGTTTTTAAAACCAATCTAGGCCAGCACATCCTATTGGGCCAGATTTTCCTTGTGAGTATGTAATGGGCACTCAGGCCCAGGCCCCAAATGGGCTGGACCAAGGCTCAGACGAACGTGACGTGGGTGACCAACAACAACAACAACAACAACAAAATCCAATACCACATGAGTGGTGTATGGGGGAGGTGAGATGTAGACAATCCTTCCCCTATCCGAAAATAAAGACAAGTCATTTCTACACCCAGAGTGAAACACTCTCAAGAGTAGAGAAAGTTATTCCTCTCTTTATTCGACGAATAAAGAGATTGCTTCCGAGAGTACCTCCAGCCTTTAAGTACGAAAAAGTTTTTAAAAAACATAAAAATACTAAAATAAAAATAATAATAGATGCCATGAAAATGGTAGAATCAAATTTTCATGAGTTTTAAATCCTGCCTGGGTGACCCTAGTCCAAAAAGAAAAGATTGTGCTGACTTACAGGACGTACCCCCTGTCCAGCATATACCGCGGTAGCTCGTTTTCGTGTTAAAAGGAAAAAAATCTCATCCTTTGATCAAAAGTCGTTTTATTAAACATGTGTGGGGTAGGAGTAACCTGAAACGTAACCGACGTCGGGATAATTTTCGATGGCACGAAAGATATTTTATCGAGAATGTGATGAATGATCCGGAAGAGAATATTGGGTGTTGCTCATGTTGCACTTCTTGCGCGTCATCAGCCTCAGAAAAATAGTTTATTTAGTTGTCGTGTCGTGTTACCTCTAATGTCCTCGTGATTGTGTGTCTACTATAGTTTCGAGTTTATGTGTGCGTTCTAATTATGTTGTTGCGTGTTGCATTATGTATTGTCTAGCTCCTTGCTAGTTTTATTTTGTGTGTTGTTACTTATTAATAATAAAACTTACTTGCCTTTCATATATATATATATATATATATATATATATATATATATATATATATATATATATAGTGGTAGGATCAAGAGGGAAGTAACCAATCGGGGGGAAGCGGGGGGAAGCAAAAACTTTTTTTTTTTTCGTTTTTTGAAAAAAGCTTGTTCACGAACATTATAGATGGGATGAAAATATGAACATTTAGTAGAGACACTTTGTGATAAATGTTTTTATTTTGGCGGGAAAACGCTCGAAGAAGTAATATATAACAATTATCATGTTTTTCGATTGTATGTTGAGGTTTTAGCTATTGGGGTTTAGATATTAGGGTTTAGATATTAGGGTTTATAGGGTTTAGATATTAGGGTTTAGAAATTTAGGGTTTAGGGTTTAGATTTAGGATTTAGATTTAAGGTTTAGATTTAAGATTTAGATTGAGTTTTTAACACGAACGGTTTAGAGTTTAGGGTTTAGGGTTTAGGGTTTGGTGTTTTAGGTTTATGAAATAAACCCAAAACACCAAACCCTAAACCCTAAACCCTAAACTCTAAATCGGGCTAAATTTTACTTTACAAAACATGAAAAAAACATTCACATTCTTCACGAACAATATTATCTTGAATGTTATTTTGTCGATCGTTTTCCCGCGTAAATAATAACATTCATCACGAAGTGTCTTTTCTAAATGTTCATATTTTCGTGTGATCTTGATGCCGGGAGAAAAAAAATTCCTAATATCTAAACCCCAATAGCTAAAACCTCAACATACGCTCGAAAAACACGATAATTGTTATATAATACTTCTTCGAGCGTTTTTGCACCAAAATAAAAATATTTATCACAAATTGTCTTTATTAAATGCTCATATTTTCATCCAATCTATAATATTCGTGAACAAAGTTTTTTCAAAAGACGAAAAAAAAAAATTTGCTTCCCCCGATTGGTTACTTCCCCTTGATCCTACCACTATATATATATAATTAAATATAGTATTGTAACTGTTCAGACTCTTTCTAAATTATCGAACCAAGTCTTGCAATAATTACTATTCTCATATAATCCATTTACTAAACAAGCTTTTCAGACTAAGTGAGTGACAGATAAAAAAAAAACATTAGTTGAAATTTGAGGCAAACTCTAGTATTGTTTATATTTTTATATATAGAAAACAAGGGATTTTATATATATATATATATATATATATATATATATATATATATATATATATATATATATATATATTGAATTTTTCTAACATAATCCTGACGGGCTATCGTTCGAGTAATAAAATATAATTGTTAATTAAATTAAATAATGGATAAAATAATTAAATAAAAATTTGAACCAATCACATTTTAATATAATCATTCATGAGCCCGTGGTTTGCCCCTTCCACGCTCATAATTTTGCACAACACAACACAACGGCCTCATAAAACCCGGATATGAATGTTGTGTCTTCTAGGTAGACAATGGTAGTCACGTTGTGTTAGCACAATACAACAACAACAAAACTCAATCCCACATGTATGAGGTATGGGAGAGGTGAGACGTAGACAATCCTTCCTCTATCCTTGAATAAAGAGAAGTCATTTCTCCATCCCGAGTGAAACACTTCAAGAGTAGAGAAGGTCTTCCCCCTCTCTGTTCGACGGGTACAGAGATTTCTTCCAACGGACCTCCGGCTAAAAAAATAATAATAAATAATAAAAAATAAAAAAATAAAATAAAAATAAAAAAAAATAATAATAAATTTTTTTTTATAATAATACTAATAATAAAAAATAAAATAAATTGAAAAACACGCCATGAAAATAGTAGAATCAAATTTTCATGGGATTTAGATCATGCCTGGGATTCAATTTAGGCTTTAAGCGGCCGTCAAGTCGCCAAAAAATCGGCGCTTGCTGTTGCCTTACTTAATAGAGCCGAAAAAAAAAAAACCGCTCATCTAACTAACAAAAAAAGCTACTCTAAAAGAACAAATAGATATATATGACCACAAGCGAACAAACTTAAACATACCTAAGCATCCAAATCTACAAACGTAAAACATACAAAAATATAACATACCTACGTACAAATAAGCACCCATGCATACTTAACATCTACACGCATACAAACATACGGGCATAACTACATACGCATACATCCATACATACATACATAAACAAACAAACAAACAAACAAACAAACAAACATACATACAGCCAAAACATGCTAAAAGTGAACTTAGATACACACCTAAGCATACATATCTACAAGCAAACACCTACATACATACGTACATATAATCGTACCTAAACATACGTAAAACATATATAAAATGACCATACCTACTTACATACAAGCACATAGAGACATAACACTCATACATACATACGGGCATACCTACCTACACATACATACATACATACATACATACATACATACATACATACATACATACATACATACATACATACATACATACATACAACATACAAACATAGACATACATGCAAAAACATACATACATGCAAAAACATACATACATACATCCATAAACATACATAATGCGAACATAGATGCACGCATACAAACAAACAGACACCAACTTACCCAAACAAGCATAAAAACCTAAACAAACGTACATACAAACACAAACATCCATAAATACACATACGTGCCAGCACACACCTACGCATCAGCACACCCAAACAAACGCAAACCAAGAAGGGGTCCTAGTAAAAAGTGTAATGACCCGCCTTTTTCCGTTTACTTTCCATTTACCTAATTTAAAGTCCGTTATTTAATTTATAACATCACCCGTTACTTTGCGTTTTTAAAATATTTCGTTTAGATAATTCACGCACCCGTATTTAAACTTGAGGGACCTAATATTGTCAAGTGGGCAAAGAGATGACTAGGTCAACTAGTCAACCTTCATCCTCCTCCATTCATTTCATCCTCCTCATTTGATACTTCCATCTTTTTTTTGCTCTCAACACCCAATTCAAGAATTCATCATCTATTCAAGATCTACCAAGCATCAACTAAAACAAATTATATATTTGAAATCCTTGTATCTTCCTCTTCGAATCCATACCAACTTCATCTCGTTTGAGTAACTTTCTAAAAACACTAAATTTCTTGTTCTTGATCTTTAAAACTTAAAAGTGTGTTAATTAGTGTGTATGGCTCAAGTCTAACATGAATATGTGATTTATATGCCTGTTCTTGTCATTTTGATGTAACTAGCTTAAACTTGAAAGTGACTTGCTTAATCTTGTGATTTGGTTGTTTGAATGTTGTTAGATGTTAAAAGTTCATGTATTAAATGTGTTACTATGATCACTAGCTTCAATTTGGTATGCAAGTTGACTTGGAAAAGCCTCATTAACATGATTAAGGATTTTATGACTTTTGGTTAGCGTTTGGTAGCCTTAAATGTGATTTTTGATGCATTAAAAGCCTTGCAATGTTGTTTGTAAGTGTTTGATAGTATTGTATGCGTAATTACCTACGAAAAGGCGTATTATATATGTGTATAAAGTTCCCGAATCATCTTATGCAATTTACGAACTTGAAACTTTGAAAATTGACTTTTAATGATCACTTGACGAGAAATCGATTATTGTAAATGATATTTTTGTTTGATGAAATGTGTTTAGTTGTATTCCTCGTTAAATTACATTTCCAACGATATAAGATACTTGTTTTGGATGTTTACGGTTTATAAATTGTGATGGTTTTAAGTTTGGCTCGTGCATATAATAAATGCAGCAAACAGCTGCTGGAAAACCCCACTTCGCGATCGCGAAGTTTAAAAGGGAAAGGGGCTCGCGATCGCGAGAAAACCCCTGACCAATCCCACTTTTTGATTTTTGCAATTTCGTTCCCGCTTACTCGCAACTCCGTTTAACATGAAATTTTGCCAACATGCTTATATATGACTACTGTGTAATGGTCGGAAACCCGACCCGACCCCGTTGACTTTGACCAAGTTTGACTTTTAGTCAAACTTAACCAAACTCTTATGCAGTCATTCTAACTTATGTTTATACTTATATCTTGCATGAAACTTGACAATTTGACTCACATGCTATATTAATCGAGTCGTAACAAGTCATAGGACTAATTGAACACTTTGACCGACTTCATGCTTTACCGATATTGATATAACCTATTGTTTAGGTCAAGACTAGCATTCGTTCTTGCACACGTTTACTTGTGAAGTGCATTTATATTTGTGCACTCAAGGTGAGATCATAGTCCCACCTTTTCAACAACTTTTACTCTTTAAACTATGGGATGAGAAACATATACGCATCATACTTTTATGCTTTGAACACAAGTACGAAAACAAACATTCCACGTACAAGTTAGAACAAAAAGGCCTCAATTCAATTATCATTAGTTACACTTGCAGGGTGTAAACGTGAACTTATGTTGTGTGGATCCATATAGGCTTGACAAGCCCTCATTCGGATAGTTCGCTACCGTTAGCGGATGAAATATATTTTCGAGTATATAGTGTAGGTTCTAACACTATGATAATGGGGTACGTGAACAGTTAAGTCTTGATAATTGGGTGCTCCACAAACGAATAACAGCTTTGGAATGTAAACGATTTAGATAATCAACGTTATGGAAATACAAAATCTTGTGGTTCAAAAACAACGTTTACTAATACACCTATGATTTCAACAATATTTTTCATTGACAGTTTTCTATATGTTTTCTCAGGTCCTTGAACGCTAGATGATACATGCTTCCGCACATTATTTTGATACTTGCCTGGATGTTGAGTATACATGCATACATGGAGCGTCTTTTGACTTTATTTAATTTGTGTCGCATATGTTTCAATTGTACTTAAAACGTTGTAACATGTTTAGTCGTTGTACTACTTTGTAAACTTTGAAACATCCTTACATTTGAAATGAATGTGACATATTTTGATCAAACGTTGTTTTAAAGACTTATGACCACGTAACGGGACCTAAGTAGCGGCGCCGTCAATGACGATTTTGCCGGGTCGCTACAAAAAGCAACGCGCGAACATACAATAAACACTCTACATGGAGATACATACATACATACATACATACATACATACATACATACATACATACATACATACACATACATACATACATACATACATACATACATACATACATACATACATACATATAGACATACATAAATACATACATAAATACATACATACATACACATATACACGAGAATAAGCCACATAATACACATATACACAAACCCAAAAACACACAAACAAACCAAAACCTACTCGTCTATTCTAATTCTAGTCCTCCACACATTCCTATCAGAGGTCATGCCCTCGGTCAATGAAAGCTCTTTCAAGTCGAGCTTTATTCTATCCTCCCACCTACGAGTGGGTCTACCCCTTCTCCTTACGCTGTCGACCATAAGTGCTTCGACTCTCCTCACAGGATCAGTAGGAGGTCGCCTCCTCAGATGCCCAAACCATCGAAGCCGTTCTTCACTTAGCTTGTCGCTGATGCTTCTAACATTCAGGTTCTCCCTAAAAACACTATTTGGGATCATATCCAGCATGGTTTTACCACATGTCCACCTAAGCATCCTCATCTCTGCCACCTCCATCCTTCTCTCTTGCGCCTTCGTCATTGACCAACACTCTGATCTGTATAACATGGCAGGTCTAATTGCTACCTTAAAGAATTTCCCTTTCAACTTAAGGGGGATCTTCTTGTCGCATAAGACTCCGGTAGCTGCTCTCCACTTCACCCACCCTACCTTGATACGGTGTGACACGTCTTCATCTATCTTCCCCGATTTGTGGAGTACCGAACCTAAGTATCTAAACGAAGTTTGTGGATGCAACATCTGGTCTCCAATGCAGATGTTCACTTCATCATCTTGTTCATCATCATTCCTAGAGAAATCACATATAAGGTATTCTGTCTTTTGTCTACTAATTTGTAGACCATTACTTTCTAAGGCCACCCTCCATTGCTCAAGTCTTCTATTGAGCTCCTCCTTAGATTCCGAAACAAGCACAATATCATCGGCAAAAATCAAGCACCAAGGGATGCACTCTTGTATTGTTCGAGAAAGCTCGTCCAGGATCAAAGCAAAAAGAAAAGGGCTAAGGGCCGATCCCTGATGTAGGCCTACTTTTATTGGGAAAACTTCAGTATTTTTCACCGGCGTTCGCACGCAAGACTTCGCCCCTTCGTACATATCTTTGATAACACTAATGTATCTACTCGGGATACTTCTACTATTCAGGGTCTTCCAAATCAAGATTCGTGGGACGCAATCGTAGGCCTTTTCCAGGTCTAAGAAAATCATCTCTAAGTTCTTTTGCTTTTCTCTATACTTCTCCATAAGGTTCCTCATAATATGGATTGCCTCTATCGAAGAGCGCCCTGGCATGAATCCAAACTGGTTCTCCGAAACATTTGTTTCGCGTCGAAGTCTGGTCTCAATCACTCTCTCCCAAAGTTTCATAGTATGACTAAGTAATTTTATGCCTCTATAGTTACCACAAATTTGAGCATCCCCCTTATTCTTATAGATAGGAATAGTCTCGCTCAGTCTCCATTCCATAGGCATTTTAGAGCTTCGAAAAATCTTGTTGAAAAGGCAAGTCAACCACCTAACACCGTCGTCACCAAGGCACCGCCACACCTCGATGGGGATCTGGTCCGGTCCCACGGCTTTATTTCTCCCCATCTTTCGTAGTGCCGATCTTACTTCCTCTTGGTTGATTCTCTCCCAATCCATGTTGTTTTGGGATTGTTCAATATCAGAGGCTTGTAGATCTTCGTGACGCTCGGGTCTTCCCCCAACGAAAAGAGATGAGAAATACCATTCCCATCTTTTCCTAATATCGTCTTCCTTTACTAAAGTTTGTCCGGCTTCATTTTTGATAATGCATGGTCAAATATATTTGTTTATTTAATTATTTATGACAGAAAAAAAACATAAATGGATCTGAAGATCAAACAAGTATAACAGATACAATAAGAATTTAAACTAAAGCAAACAACAACACATAGCGTGACCTAGAACAAATGGTTCCACTAACAAGGTGGAAACACTTTGTTAGGAAACTAATTAACGTCTAACAAACAAAAAAGAAATCTAAGTATCAATTGCACTAAGCAAAGAGAAATATAATTAACTAAACATAAAACACAAACAAAACCAACGACAACGTACTAGAGTATCACTGGCAAACAAGCATTGTCTAATAGATAACCAATATAGATATATTCATAAATATCATAGACATAGAGAGATAGAAGTGGTTCATTTGTGCAAGAAGTAGTATATACATCACTAATTTTTATTTGTAGACCATGACATATAAATGCTCACGATCACAAGTTTCATAATGTCACTGTATTGATTAAAGGTTTTGCCCCGTGTTTATGATTTTGTATAATACAACACCTCAAAATATAGTAATTTCTTTTTCGAAAAGCAAGTGATATTTTTATTACTCGAAGGGCTAAGGGGAGCCCGACCCATATACATACACGAAACGTACAGGAAACAAGTTGCTGGAACAGGAAACCTATACTAACAGTGAGGTGAGTTGCGGAGGATGCAACTAGCAAGGCACTACGCCACTACACCATTACATACAGATAGAACAACACAACGTGAACATCGATACAATTACATAAAATACAAACTCGGATTGTGCAACCACGTTAACAATTCGATCTTCAATTTTTTGACACGAGATGAAATCCACACGAAGGACTTGAGTTAAATTTCCATTAAGGCCGTTGCTCCGCTCCAACATTTATTTCAGAATACGAGATCAAGGGATAAGCACCAAATTGGGGATAAGGGGATAAGTGAATCCTGGCCGCAGATCTCATCTGACTAAAAAATAACGTGGAAAGGAATTTTCGTCCAAACACAAAATATTAATTATTATTAAAATAAAATAAAAAATAACAAAAAATATGAAATTAGGGTTTTCTCTGCAGATCAAAGCATTCATTCATTGTTACATTCAACATCAGAAACATCAATCGCGATACGAATTGAGAAATTCAAGTCGTAAAAATCGAAAAATAACATTGAACGTAAATGAGTCGCGACAAGGTATGTTCAACACTCACTAAGAATTATATTCTGAATACGTGAGACATTTAAGATTCATATTGATTCATATTGATTCATCTTATAAAAAAATACATATGAAAAAAAACTGCAGATGACTGGCGAAGAAGATAGAAAAGGAAAAAAACCAGCAGATAAAGGAAAAGGTAACGCAAAAAAAATTCAAAAAATAGGTACGAATATGTTTTGATATTCATATTGAATTGTATATTCATATTAAATTGAATGCATCACACTGTGAATTTTTATTAAGTAGGTGATAGATTCAGATATAAAAACATTCAGTTGGACCTGTATTTATTATCTAACATACAATCGATGTGTGTTAATAAAAATCATAAAACTGTGTATTCATATTGAATTGTATATTTTTATTGATCTGAATACATCGTACTTTTTATATGAAAAATGTATTGAAACTCGAAAAATAAAAAATAATAACATACGTTAGATGTATGTTAAAGTAGCTGATAGATTCATATATAAGATCATTGAATTGGACTATATGAATGTATTGATTATATAACATACAGTTGACGTATGTTAATAATCATACGTTAGATGTATGTTAAAAATAAAAAATGATAACATACATCATATGTAAGTTAATTAACTGATAGATCCAGATATAAAATCATTCAGTTTGGGATATGAAAATTAGTAATTTCATAATATACAAATGATGTATGTTAATAAAACAGTATGTATAGAATAAATTTTTTAAAATACATTTAATGCATTTAATGTATGTTATTAAGAATTTGTCATGTAATGTATGAATATATGATTTAAAAATTGTTATGAACTTTAATCAACTATGTTTTCTGCTAAATTGTTGCAGGTTTGAAACAACTTTTAGTAAGTAAGAGACAAAAACTAACTACTTTTACTAAAGAAGACATTAAGATACTGGAGAAAGTAATGTTTGAAATACTTAAAAAGAAATTCAACATAATACCAAATAAAAATCCACAATCTATTGTGAATAATAATAATTTTGAAGAAGGAACTAGTGGAACAAAGAAGGAAAAAAGAAATTATAGAAAAAAAAAAAAAGATAAAGAAGTTGAGGGTGAAAATAACAAGAAGGAAAAGGAAGAAGAAAGCAAGGTTGATTCAGATGATGACTTTGAAAGACCACATATCAAGAAAATAGTGGAACAAGGTATTATTTATTTTAAAAAAAATGACACCTGTTACTGTTTTAATCTCTTAATTTGATAACTTAAATTACAGAATGTATATAAAAATTATTGAAACATGTAGAAGTGAACAAAACATAAAGGAAAGAACAACTTATCAAAAGAAAGGTGATAAGACAGACAAACGTGCAAGTAATGAGAAGAAGGAAGATGAAGAGAAAAAGAAAGCAAGTTCAAGTGATGACTCAAAACAACCTCAAGTAAAAAACAAAAAAGAATCCGGTAAGATTCATCTTTAACAGTTATTAGTTTGTAAAAAAAGTGCTTCAACTAACAAAATGATAATAAATTTACAGATGAAGATAGCATAACCTCAAGATCATCACCAAAGTGTGTATACACAGCAATACAACAGATGAATGATGAACAAAAGAGAAAAGTGAAAGAAATTGGATTTGGGTCGATCGTAGCATTGAAGTTTTCTGAAAATAAGTTGAAGCTTGATTACTATCTTGTAGATAAGTTTGATGAAAAGTCATCAACACTGAACCTGAAAAACGGATCAATAAAAATTTCAAAGAAAACAATTCATGATGTGCTTGGTGTTCCGATTGGTGAATCAAAGATTCAAAGATTGAATCGAAGTGACCCAGACGATCCAATAACAATTTCCTGGAAAAATCAGTTTACAAAAAAGAAACAAGGGATCCGATCAGGAGAAGTGGTTGAATATATGAAAGAACACGCAGAAACTGACAGAATGTTTGTGTTAAATTTTCTTGTTGTTTTTGTAACTACAATGGCTGAAGGGACGCAGATTGGAATATGCAACACAAAAATCTTACCATGTATCAAAAGTGAAACAAATGTATCAAAACTAGATTGGTGTGAATATATCTACCAATCTCTACTTCAGAGCAAGGATGGATGGAGCAGAGAACAGTTTTATAACGGGCCATTAACGTTTCTTATTGTAAGTAAATATTTATAAAAAAATTGTTGAATATGATTGTGTAATTATATGATACATAAAAATGTAAAACTGACAAATTAGTTTTTGGATAACAGCTGCTATATTTGGACAGAGTCAAATGTACAGGATTTGAATATAAACGCAAGGTGGCAGTGATTGAAAGATGGTCATCTAAAGACATAAAAAAAAGACTTGAAATGGAGATGGAAAATGGTGAATTTGGTGAAAGTTTAATAGATGATGACGATGATGATAATGATGAGAGTGAAAATAAGTTGAATGAAGATTGTAATCAAGATTTGGGCCAACTGAATTATGAATGCCTACTAACACTAGATTCTGAACAGGTAAAAATATAGTTTTATTATTTAGTTTATGAATATGAATAATAACATTATTAATATGAATTTAAAAAAAATATACATCAATACATCACATGTTTGGAGCTCAGATACGAACATATTATGAAAGAAATTGAAGGAATAAAGAAGGTTTTTGAAACTGCAAATAATATGTATTGAAAGAGTAAAGAGATTGGTGAATGGAAAACAAAGATTACAAAATTGATTCAAGGAAATGCAAGTCATGAAAATGAAGTAACTGAACCAGTTGATCGAGAGATTAAAATTCAAGATGAAGTTGAACCATTTACAGGAATTACAAAGACAGATTTGTATACGCTTATGTATGCTGATAACAATACAAATTTGAAATCTAAAGGAAAATAAAAAATGATTGAAGATTCATGCATACCATCTTTTGACCTTGGAATCGACTTCAATTTGGTTCATAGCCCACATCAAGAACAAACATGGGAAATAGTTGATGCACAACGTGAAGTTACTATAATAGAGAATGATTTGCCAACATTCATGTACTGTTTTGTTGATCTACCAACGTAAGTATATATTACAAAAGTATAAATATGTTTAATATAAATGCATTATAATTATATATTTGAAAATGACTAAATTTGATTTGAATAACATCAAACAAGTATTCAAATCTGAAAAAGGTAAGGTGCTGAACAGAATTCAGATTGGAAGTTTGCTACACCCATCAAGAATCTCAGTCTCTATTATCGATTGCTGAACATTGATAATAAACCATGAAGAAAAAAATGAACAAAACAAGAAAACATACAAGACATCTGATGGAGGCTTCAATCTTGGTAAGATACATATAATATATGTTATTTATTTTTATACATATATCAAATGTATGCTGTTGTAATATATTTTTTAAATAATACATTGACTGAAGACTGGAGATATGCTGAATGAGAATGGGTACAAACATGAAACCTATATCAAATTCAGGGAAAATGTTATTCGACAATTAACATTGGAGGGCAAAGATTCGACATTTGCTGATACAGAACTGGTAAACTTTATACAAATTTTACAGTATATAAAAATATAGAAAATTAAAATATAGATTATTTATTATTAATGAATAATAAGAACAATGAGAACATACGCATATAGCTGACGTTTTGGAAAATTTGAAATTATTCTAGGTGATCATCCCCGTTGTGAAAAATGCAATGAATTTCATAATGTGTTTCAATTTGATGACATCAAAGATTGAGAACTTAGACCATTGCAGAGCTGTACACTCAATTGAATTCAAATATGGCTGTTCTCTAAAGGTTTTGGTAAGAAATTATATTAATATTTAAGTTGATATCAACAAACTGTTTGCAGGGAAAAAATCATAGAAAATTAACTAAGAAAAAAATCAAAGTGCAGATATTTTTGTTTTCAAAGTATCTAAAAGAGTTTGGACACGTCAAAGCTGAATTGATCAAATATTCTGAACCGAAACGAAAGATGATGAAATGGGGAACAAGATCAGATAACTTGGGATATTCAGTGTTAATAATGAGGATTATTGAAAGCTACATGGGGGAAGAAAATTATGATTGTGATTTAATGGATGATGAATTGTGTAACACCCCAGCTTAACATGAACACAATATTGTCCGCTTTGCCCGCAGGCGCACGGCTTTTTCTTGGCGACCACACACGAGAAGCACTTTTCCAGGAGGTCACCCATCCTGGTAGTACTCTCGCCCGAGCACGCTTAACCACAACATACTCGCACACCCGCTCTGCCTGTGGTCCCAAAACGCGTTGTGTCATTTAAGCGTGAGTATTACCTTATAATCCCATGATCACTCATGTCCATGGACGATGTGGGATTTGCCTAGGGTGTTACATTCACCCCCCCCTCAGGGAATCATCGTCCTCGATGAGGTTTGCCCCACCACCCCCAACGACACATGAGTGGCTCTGATACCATTCTGTAACACCTCAGCTTAACATGACCACAATATTGTCCGCTTTGCCAGCAGGCGCACGACTTTTTCTTGGCGATCACACACGAGAAGCACTTTCCCAGGAGGTCACCCATCCTGGTAGTACTCTCGCCCGAGCACGCTTAACCACAACGTACTCGCACACCCATTCTGCCTGTGGTCCCAAAACGCGTTGTGTCATTTAAGCGTGAGTATTACCTTATAATCCCATGATCACTCATGTCCATGGACGATGTGGGATTTGCCTAGGGTGTTACAAATTGCAACTGGATGCTCAAGTTAAAAAACTAAGAAAGAAATATGCAACGAAGATAATTCTTAGTGGCAAAAATCTGCTTAAAGAAGAAGTATTCAAAGACATTCAGAGCTCTAATCTTCATAACACCGAAGAAAAAAAAGAATTGCTTCGTGAACGTGCAAGAACGGAAAGTTATACCTACTTCCAAAACAAAAAATACTATTAGCAAAAGGAATGATACATCAGATGTAACATCTTCTGCAGTTTTACTGATACTCTCGTAACTCCTTGATTTGTTGTATAAAGATTTATCAATGAAGTTTGGTTTAGTATGAAATATTATGTTTTCAATCTTTTGGTTAGTATGAATAATATCTTTTGATTAAGAATAATAAAAAAATGAACATGTAAAAAAGAATATATGATACATCAATTGTATCATATATTGTTTAATATTAAACTTATGATTTTAAATGAAAATTTAATCTTTGAGTCTTTGTAAATGGGCTGGACTATCTTAAAATGTATGATGCAATTGATGTATGCATATTTTATTATTAAAAGCTAGTATGTTATGAATCTTGTTTAACTTAATGTTAAATGTTATGAATTATGTGTAACATTTTTTATTTAAAATTATAAAAAAAATATCATTAAAATAACTAAACTAAACATTAAGATACATCCAATTTATCTTAAAAACAACGAATATAAAAAAACATAACATATTTAAATAATAAAAAAGAAAAAGGTTAGAATTAAAAATAGAATTTAGAATTGCATTATATATATTATATTATTTTTTAACTAATCCCAACAAATATACCAAAACAAGATCTATTTAAAAAGGAGATTAAAGGTGAAAACTCACACATTACTTTCTTTACCAATCTCTCTCTATCAAAAAAGAAAACCCTAGAACCTAAAAACCCAAAAAGATGAGTGTAAACTGGACATCATTCGACGATTCAGAACAACAAAAAAGAAAGAGAAACAGAGCCTCATCATCAACAACAGCGCAGTCAGAATATCAACCACCACAACCATCAGTATCACCAATGTGACCACCACAGCAACAAGCACCACGTCCACAACCAGAATCGCTACTGCCACGCCCGCCATCACCTTACGTTGCCATCCCACGACTTCCAATTTACATAGATCAAGTTTCGGAGAGAGACAGACTCAGATACTCTGTTGGTAAATTGAACAGGGAGAAGTATACCTACAAGAAACTTTATCAAAAGTATAAAAAACTCGAGGAAGAAAACGAGCACATACTCCGATTCCTTGTTGATTACAAGAAATACATCGAGAAATTTGGATGATTGTGCTTATATTTTATCTTTTATTGTAGGGTTTTATCTTTTGATATGGTTTAGCATAATTATATGTTATCTTTTGCTAATTGAATCTATGGATTCAAGTTTTTTTGTAAAAAAACAAAAAATATGAATGAATATATGTTATCTTTTGTTATTTTCAGTATTATAGTCGTAAAAAATTGTTATTTTGTTACATAAAAAAAATAGTACCATATTGGTAATAAAAAAAAAATAAAGTAAATATGTAATAGTATTATAAAATGTAAAAAACATCAAATGTTTGTTAAAGATTAATATAATTAAGTTGTTAATAAATAATATACATTGAATGTATGTTACCTAATTTAATTAACTTTACTTGTGAAATATTTGAAATGTGACATGTTATCATTACAAAAAGATTTTTTTTCCTTTCCCAATATATATATGACTGAAAAGGCTTGATAGAGTTGCTGTAGACTGCGAATATTTTCAGAGCATGCTTGTACTATCAAACAACACGTCATAAAAAACATTTAGTGTATGTTAATTTTTAAAATAAATAAAAAACGAAACAAATTTCCAATTTTTTTATATATTTAAATTTTTTTGTCTTTTTTAACAACCACATTTGCCTATATATACATATACATATACATAACAAAAAAAACACACATAAAAACTCACTCAATAGACTACATAAAAAAAAACCCACTAAAAAAAACCTACCTTATTTTAAAAACAAACAAGTCAAACACACCAAAAATGGATTCAAGCATTATACCACCACCAAACTTCATCCATCCAGCAACATTCCCTGGGAAAACAGAAATAGACAGAGCTTTCATTAAAGAACATCTTCAGAAGGTAAACACAAACATTGCACAGATGCAAGCACTTTGGAAAGAGATCAAAGAAAAAGAAATTGATATAATCCATTTGAAAGAAATTGTGGAAATCAGTGTCAGTGGTTGTTTTGGACCTGATAACTAAGATGATGGTTAAAAGAACAAGTTTAATGTTGAAGTGTATGCTATTTTGAAGGATGTTTTAAATTTAATATATGTTGTTGAATAAGTTGTATTTCAAAGCATCCTTAATAAGTTGTATTTCAAAGCATCCTTATTTTGAAGGATGTTTTAGTTATGTTAATTCTGATTTTGGTTTATGTTATGAATCTTTACTACCTTGTTGTAGTGTTTATATATTTCTATGTAGAAAATGTTTTGATACATCAACTGAATGTTTATATTAATTGTACAAAAAAGCATAACATTATAAATACATCAAATGTTTGTTAAAAGTTTCATAATTGAATTCATAATTCATAATCTAATTAAAAGAGATTTATAGAAAGAACATTAACGTACATTGAATGTTTTTAAAAAAATGAATTATAAAAATTTAAAAAAAAAGGTAAAAAAGTTTTAAAGGCTGTAAAAAAAGGTATAGTATTTAAAAAAAAATATATATATATATCCAACAAAAAAACTTAAAAAAAAGTAACTCACGCAACAAACACCACTAAAGTACGGTATAACCAACCAAAAAACACCCAAAAACACCCAAAATAATCTAACTCACGCAAGAAGCACCACTACCGTTTAACCAATCAAAAAACCCCCAAAAACACCCCAAAATTTCAACACTTTGAAAAACATTTCAAAGTTAATAAAACCCTAAAAAAAATTCAGACAAACTCCCGGAAAGAAGAAGAAAAATGTCGAGTAACAACGACGGAAGCAAAATTGAAGGTATAAAATACAAAATTCCCTTGATTCATTGTTTTTTATTTTCGTATATTGTGCAAAAATATAGATAAACAATTCATATACAAAAAATAAAATGATAGCTACAAATTGCTTTAAGTTCAAAAATTAATCAAACATCAAATGTATTTTATATAACATGCATCAAATGTATGTATATTGAAAGATACATCAAATAGATTATACAAACACACGTACAAATCAAATTCACTGCTATTAGAATCAAAAATGAAATTAGACTGAAACATCTGGTGAAACAGGTACCAGATCAAGCAAAAAAAAGTATGCAATATCTGAAATAAGGAAAAAAGCTGCAGAAAAGACACAAGTGGATGAAACAAATGAAGAAGAACATATACGAACGACTGAGAAACCAACAAAAGAAGTGAATGAACAAGGTTAGATATACAAAAATATTTTTGTTAAAATTATATGAATTTTTTTGATAAACACAAAATGTATAGATTTAGAATTGTTCAATTATATTAAATATACATTTAATGTATGTTATTAAGAATTCCTCATTTAGTGTATGTTAATGATTCATTATTCATTTATAATGACAGAAAGAAATGTAAATGTAGAAGAAGAAGAAAATGTATCTGATTCAGATGATATTACGATTATTTCGGAGAAGAAAGGTACAAGGAAAAGACTACCAACAAGATCTAGTACAAGACAGAGAGATTTAAAGAGATCAAAATAGTATAAAGGTAATAAAAAATTTAGAATTGTTAAATTATGTATAGATTTAGCATTGTTCAATTATATAACACATACATTTAATGTATGTTATTAAGAATTTTCATTTCTTTTATATTATTGAAATATGGCAAAGAAAAAATATTAAAAAAAAAATAACAATTGCAGCAGAACAAATAATAAACAAAAAAGGCTTGAAGAATCAAAACAATAATAGAAAATAAAAAAATGAAAAGAAAAGAAAAGCAGCAAGAGAAGAGCATCCTATTGAGATTGAGGAAGAAGAAGAAGAAGAAGAAGAAGAAGACAATGAAGAAAATAACGATGAATTAGGAGATGAAACATACAAGGAAGCAAGCAAACAAACTAAAAATGAAGAAACACTAAAAACAAGAATGTCTCCAAAATCTTTCTACGAAACTATAAAAGTGTTGAATGAGGATCAAAGACAAGCAGTTACAAGAATTGGTTTTGGACAAATGCTAGAAATGGATTTTTGTGAATTGTCATCGAAGTTAGCATATTTCAGTTTCAAAAAATTTAACTATGAAACAAGCAAGATTGAGTTGCCAAATGGAAATATAAGTATAACAGAAAAAAGTCTGCACAAGCTGTTTGGGGTACCATGGGAAGAAAAAAAATAGAAACAAGCATAAGGGTAAGGAAAAGAGAGAAGATGACTAAGATATTTAGAGATCAATACAAAGACAAAAAAATTACCACAACGAGTGTAGCAGAAATGATAAAGGACTCAAATGAAGCTGGATGGAAGTTTATATTAAATTTCTTAGTATTGTTCACAACAATAATGGTTGAAGGAAAGCAAAACACAAATGCCAACCAAACATTTCTGTCCAACATTGAAAGTGAAAATCAAATCAAGGAGCTTAATTGGTGTGAATATATTTTAGAGAAATTGAGAGAAGGGGTGAAGAACTACAGGGAAAAAATAATGTTTGTTGGAAGCATATCGGCATTAATTGTAAGTTTGAAAAATAAATACTATAATAATATGCTCGTACACCTACAGTTGTGACATGTTTTTATCACAGATGCATTATGTCCAATCAACAAGAATCGGAACAATGTATGTTCCTGATAAAGGTTTGACAATAAGCAAGTGGACATCAGCTATGTTAAAACAAAGAGAAGACAAGGAAAAAAAGCTTGAATTTGGTAATGTCATTGTGATTCCAGAGAGAAGCGAAAACAACGATGGATTAGAAGAAAAGGAACCAGCTAAGGTAAGAAAATGAAGAATAATAATATATATTTTAAAAGTAATTAATATAAAAATAGTTTCTAATATCTACAAACATGTATAGATTTTGATGATTGAATACAATATTGATGGGAAAGAAGAGGAGCATGCAGCAGAAGAGGTAAAAAAAAAAAAAAATACTTTCTTATCATTATAAAGAAATTAAAAAAATAACATACATTTCATGTACTTTAAATAAACATATGAAATTTAGTTTGATGTTTTCAAGTATATGTAACATATATCGGTTGTATCATATAAAAAATGAAATGTATGTTAATAAAACTTGACTAAAATACATCAAAAAAAAAAAAAAAATTGCAGGAATTTAAAAGGGAATTGAAGAGGGGATATCTACCTGTTGAAAAATATCTTTTAAAGCTTAAAGAAGCTTTTATCAAATTTTCAAAGAGCGTGGAGATTAGGGAAATTTCAAGAAGCCTACAAAGTATTATTCTAGAAATGGGACCAGCATGGAGTGAGGAGATGAATCTGACAGAATCAAGTGAAGCAAACAAATATGATGATCAAAATGAAGGAGAAACAGAGACAAAAGACGATATATTTGATGACGTCACTGAAGAAGTTAAAGTAGCATCATCTGTTTTAGAAAGTTTAAAAACAGGATGCTTGAACAAGGAGGATGAAGAAACTAGAAAAGATATTGCAGCTGTCTACAGATCACCATTTAACAAAAGGGAGGTTCATCTCAAATAAAAAGTTGAAATTGAAGAAGCAAACATTTCAAGGTACTTGATGAGCTTAGGAGAAAACAAAAGGTAATGTGATAAAATAAAAAATATGTTATTATATATTTATCTCAAAAATACTATATTAATGTTCAAATACAACTAATGTATACTAATAATTATATATTTTGTACAGTTCAACTGTGTACATGAATGGAGAAGAAGACTTCTGTTTTTATGAATGTCTATTGACTTTAATGTACCCAACATGGGTGAGTTCTACTATAATAGACATATGGTCAAGTATATTGAACGTGCAACAAGCTGATGCTGTACCAACAACACCAAAAAGATTTTTCATGCCGACAACTGTCGTGGTAAGTAAACTATATGAAACATATACAAAAAAATTATTGATGAAATCATTTACTAACTTATTTTTTAAAAAAAATCACGTAATATAGGGACCGGTTATGATGAATTGTCCTAGTATCAGAAAAGATGATCAGGAGGAGTTCAACAGAAGTGTTGAGCATTGTCTAAGGCGTTTTAAAATGAATGAGGATTTGAAAGGAATTGATCTGGTAAGATAAACAATCTATTGGTATATATTAAATCAAATTATTTAACTGAAAAAAATAAAAATATAGAATTGAATGATTATATGTAGTTAATCTTCCCGGTTTGCAAATCACAACACTACTACATGTTATGCTTTAATCTAAGAAATGGAATTTTGAAAATCATTGACAACTCAGAAGATCTGATAAAAAATAACAACAAATATACAAACATCCTGAAGAAATATGTAAGTACAAATTTCTAATATATATTTTCATTAAATAAATTCAAAAGTTATAAGACTAATGTACATATTAAAAAAAATGTATATATTTTGATTTAGGTATATATGCTCAAATCATATCTGGAAATTAAAGGTAACAAAAACTTAGTAAGACAAATTGGAAAAGTTGTAAATGAGCTGCAAATGAATTGGAGAACAATGGATAATACAAAAGACTGTGGAGTTTTCCTGATGCGTCACATGGAAACTTACAGAGGAGAATATCCATGAGAATCTGAACTAAAAAATGAGGGATCGAAGCAAGATAAGCAGCTACTCGAATTAAGAATCAGATATACAGTGAAGATAGTGACTGATGAAAATAACACATTATGGCCTGATATGGAAAAAAGATGGAAAAAATATGATGCAGATTTTACTGAAAAAGAAAAGAAACAAAAACTGGATAAAGCAGCACCTATAGTGTTGAAGATGATTGAAGATAGTTTTAAAAGGAAACAAGTTGATAAAAATTAAATGAAAAAAGAAACAATGTTTGTAATTTGATGTTATTTTGAAACAATTAAATTAATTTCTATAAAAATTGATAAGACTCGTGAATGATGTTTATATTAAAAAAAAAATGATACTTTGGTGCAAAATTTCCAAAAAATAAAAACTTTAACATACATATGATGTATGTTAAAGTTCTTAGTTTCAGGCACAAAAATCATTAAAAAAATATATTCAATATGATACATCCGATGTATGGGTAACCAAAATTAAGTGTGTTTTGTTGTATTTAAAGTGTATTTCTAATCCCAAAAAAATAACAACCTAGAAGCCTTCCTTCCTTCTATATAATAAAGGATAAAATTCATTCATTCTATCCCTATCTCTCTAACTCAAAAAAAGAAAAACTCTACAAAAAATAATAAAAGAGAAAAATGTCTGCTTCAACATCAAAACCCTCAAAATCAAACAAAAGAAAAACACCACCACAATCACCAAAACTACCACCACCATCTCCTAAAATTGAAATATTCGAAACTCCAGAAGTAACCAAACGACATCCAGAATACGAAAATATGCAAAAATATGTTGGAATTGCAAACAGGGAAAAAATGAAATACGAAGTGCTTTATGAAAATTACAAACAACTGGAGGATGAAACTAAAGAAATAATAAACATGCTTAATGTTCACAAGAACTACTGTGATAAGTATGCATAAATGTATTCATGTGAAATCTTTTTAAATGTTCTTGTGTTGAATCTTTTCTTATTATGGGTTTTATCTTTTGTATTTGTGAAATTTTAATGAATGAATGAATCTATGTTTGTGTCACACCCCCAAATAGAGCCTGAGGTATTTGTGACTAATTATATCAAATCACAGTTGTATAAACGAGAACGACTCTATATGAGACGTTTTGAATAAAACATTTATTAATAAAACAGCAGAAGCATTACAAGTTTTTACATCAAATCCAAATCGAAATAGTATTAGTTTTAACATGCAAATTAAATGTAATGAAATGAAGACTCCATGCAGTAGCATTCAATTCATCATGTAGCATTCATAGCAATCACCTTATTCGTCACCTGAGACAAAACATGCTTAAAGTGTCCACCAAAAAGGTTGAGTGAAATTCATAGGTTTATATAATATGCATTAGAACACAATATTTAGTTTAAAGCTGATTGATACCAATTATATCAATCTAAAAAGAGTTGCTGCAGTTTGTAATATTGCTACTAGAAAAAAGTTTACCCCGCGACACCTTGAACAGTCAGTGTCAGTTGAATCATTATTATGTAACCAAAGACCATCAGTCAAATAGTTAGAGACATCACTCTCAGTAGCGCTACTCACAATAACTAAGTTTGCATCTTATACCTCAGCAATTAACGATATTACGGTGGGGATTTGCATGACAAAGCGCGACAGCACAATAACATTTTAGTACTTGTGTCTAAATGTAAAACAGTTATAAAGCAAGCATGTGTCTCACCCCAAAAGTTATAAACAGTTAAGTAAACAGTAAAAGTGGGGCTATGAAAATCACCTTAAATAGCAGTTGAACTATTCCACGCAAGAAGGAAAGTAAAGCAAGTAAGTGATCTGGATATCAACCTAGAGGTATAATGTTTGATTAGTTAATGTCTAACTCGACATAAAGTATGTTTATTAATATAGCAACTATATGGAAAGCTTCCACTTATAGTAAGCTTCTAGTTTAAGAATGTTCGAGTTATAATTCTTAACAAAGATGTTGTACAATCTCGCCCAAACTTCGTCGCTAACATGCAAGTCACTCGAATGATCTATTGTTACCGAGCGGCCCAGGATATCTTGACCAGAATCTAAATCTTGACATTCGAGATCTACAAGCGTCCCATAATGGTAACAAGGATCAACCTAGGCCACATTATAATTTTTAATTAAAAAGTAATTTATTTATTTATTTAATTTTTTTTTAAAAAATTTGTTTATTTTAAGGATTATATATATATATATATATATATATATATATATATATATATATATATATATATATATATATATATATATATTTTAAATAAACAAATTGATTTAGTACTTTTCCAAGAATATTTGTCACTATTTTTTTTATTTTTATTTAATTAATAAATACGAATTTTGCATTAAAAATAATAAATAATTCGGTATTTTGTATTTTTAATAATAATTATGATTTTAATTATTAAACTATAGTTTTAGTAAGTTTGTAAATATTATTACATTTATATATAATTGGATTTATTATATAGTTAAATATATAATACATTAACTAAATAATAAAAGTGATACAAAGTTTATATACTTAGTTAAATTATGTCAAATTATATAAATTAATAATATATTATTTATTTAAGCGTACGTTGTTGACTAAAAATTACTATTCGGTCAATATTTAATTGTATATAACAACCCTTAATACATATAGTCAGGCAGATAACCTAGGGTTAATTCAGTAAATTTAGAAGTCGAAAAGTGAGGGTTGTTATAGTTTGTGTTATTTTTACTTGCGTTTAGTTAAAATTAAAATTGTATTATAATATCTTTTTATATGAGTTGCAATGATTACAAAAAATATTTTGTTACTATTAAAAAAAATCTAATAGGGTGGCTATAGACTGAAAAATCAGATCATAATGAGCTGTCAAAAAAACGTCACGTAAAATGCATTGGATGTATTTTAAATTTTATTAAAAAAATAACAATAAACCTTACAACTTCCTATTTGCCTATATATATATATATATATATATATATATATATAGCATGAAAGAAAACCACAATTTGTACATTTCAGTTTTAAACATTAAAAACTAAAAAGAAACAAAAAGAACAAAAAAAACAAATGGATTCAAGTATCTCTCCACTTCCACCAACCATCCAAGAAAACCAATACTTTGCAAACAGCAAAGTAGATCAAGATTTCATTAACCATTATGTTAAAAAAGCAAACAAGAACATTGAAGAAATGAACAACATCTGGAAGAAAATGGAAAAGACGAATACCGAGATAAAAAAACTTCAAGAAATTTTCTGAAGACTCTATGGCTAAGGTGTTTGGACCTAATAGAGGTTTTTGAAGATGAAGATTGTTGTTTTTTGAAAGAAGTTATTTTTTATTTTGTGAAAATTTGAATATCAGATGTATGAATGAAGTTGTATGAATGAAGTTTCAATTAGTATGAATATTATTTTCTAATCTTTTTGTTAGAATGAATATTAATATTATGTTATTCATATACAGATTTATAAAAAAAATTAACATGAACATGTAAGAATGAATATATGAAATATCAAATGTATCATATATTCATTAAAATTTACCAGAGTTTTAACTAAAATTCCAGCACATCAATAAGCTACATAACATGTATGTTAAAAACCAGCGATCTAAAAAAAATAAAATATATTAAATTAAAAAAAAATTGAATAAAAGAAGTTTTTAAAACATTGATATCATTTAACGAAAAAAAAGAAAAAAAATATAATACAGTAAAATGAAAAAAATAACATAAAAATATATAAAAAAATAGTAAAGATAACCACACTGTAATACCTGCACACAAAAAAGTAACCGTAATGAAAAAACTTATACTTAGTAAATAAAGTAAAAAATTCAAAACACGATCAAAAAAATCCCCAAACAATAAGAATACACTCACACACACACATCACTCAAAGTTTCAGAAAAACACACACAATCATCACGCTCATATTTGAACGAACCCTAATTACGAACTCAGAGAAAAACTCCATACAAAATTTACAGAAAAAAAGAGAGCAGCAGGATGGAACGAAAAGGTGAACTTATAAAACACAAATTCATTATGATCATCCTTTTTTTTTAATATTCTAAAAATATTGATTAACGTTTCATATACAAACTTAAAACAGAACCAGGAAGCCTGAAGATTATATTGAAGCGCAAAGGTAAACAATAAACACATCTATAATCTGTTATGATTCATCTACTGTATGTTAATATGATGTTTCATTTATATGATTATGTATTTTTTGTTATCGTTCATCTACTGTATGTTTATATGTTTTATTTTTCATCAGATTTGTAGTTTTGTTATCATGCATATGATATATTATATTAATTTCATTCATCTACTGTATGTTAATATGATGATGCATTTATATAATGATGTATTTTTTGTTATCATTCATCTACTGCATGTTTCATATAATTTTTTTTAATCAGATATATAGGTTTGTTATCGTGAATATGATGTATTTTAGTATTTCTTTTCTTTTATTATATTGTTTTGTAGTATAGATAATATATACAGAATCATCTTGTCTAAAAAAACAAATCAAAGTTTCTTTTATAAAACATCAAATGTATGATAATACAAACAAGATTATGATATCATTTATAATACTTATACATGACTCCAAGTAAAAAAAAAAAAAGTAATATAAATGCATTACTACTATTTATGGTACAACTAATAATGTAAAAGATACATTGATATATACATTGGGATCATCGAGCATTGCTGCAGAAAAAGATAGAGAGAATCTATCATCTGGGAACAAAACTCGAGAAGAAGCATTCGTAAACGAGCAACATGGAAAGAGTGCAGAGAAAACAACATACAACTTGAAGGAAAAAGGTAAGACATACAATAATAGTTTTATCAAAATAGATTGTTTCATCTTTAGAATTGTAAAATAAGATAAACTGACATTTACTAATGATTGAATATTCATTTCATAATAAACACAAACAGTAATGTGAACGTAGAAGAAGAGTATGTGTCTGATTCAGACAATGTTACGAACGATAAAGGTAAAAGAAAGCCTACAAGATCTAGTAGACGAATAAAAGATGTGAAAAGGGTAAGAAAGGAGAAGGTATAAAAATAATATAAGCTTTATAAATTTTGAAATATGGAAATGAAAAATATTAAAAATATACATTTCAGGTGAATCATTGGATAAAAAGAAGCGGTGCAAATCAATGATAAAGAAAAGTAGAAAACAAAAAACTGAAAAGAAAAGAAAAGTTGAAATAGAAGAAAAGAAGAAAGCACTTGCGAACCATCAACAACTAAAAAAAAAAAAGATGCCTTAGAAACAAGAATGTCTCCCAAATCATTATACGAAACCATTAAAGTAATGAATGAAGAGCAGAAAAAAGTTGTAAAGAAGATTGGTTTTGAACAAATTCTACAAATGGAATTTTGTGAAATACCTACAGCACTAGCATATTTCTGTTTGAAGAAATTCGACTATGAACAAAGCCAAATTGTGTTACCGAATGGATCTATCAGTGTAACACAAAATAGTTTACACAGGCTATTTGGTGTTGCGATGGGACCAAAAAAGATAAACACTAGTGAAAGGGCAAAAAAGGGGGACGAAATGACTCAAAAATGGAGAAAACAATACACAATCGAAGGGATTAGATCAAAGCATGTAGCAGAAAAGATAAAAGGATCAAATGAATCAGGATGTGAGTTTATATTGGATTTTTTAGTGTTGTTCAGTTCGATAATGATTCAAGGACATAAAAATGGGAATGTCAATCAAAACTTTCTGAGTAACATTGTAAATGAAGAACAGATAAAAGAACTCAATTGGTGTGAATATATGCTGGAAAAGTTGAAAGAATCTGTGAAGAAGTACAAAGAAGGGCAAATGTTTGTCGGAAATATATCTGCTTTAATTGTAAGTTTAAAGAATAAATACCATACCAATCTATTTATACAAATACAAATTACATATGTAAAAATTATGTTATATAAAACTAACAAATGTTTAAATCACAGATGCACTATGTGGAATCAACAACTATTGGGACCATGTACGTCCCATATAAAGGCTTGACAATTCAAAAATGGACAACAACTCTATTGAAGCAAAGAGAAGAGACAAAAATGAAGCTTGGATTTGGTAATGTTGAAATGACTGTTGAAAAGAATGTAAATGATGATGACGAAAGATTACCAGAAATCGAAGAGGTAAGCACTGATAATGATGATTTATTCTAAACAAAGATGAAAAAATAATAACACATACTGCTTTATGTATAGGTTTTGATGATCAAATACACAGATGTTGAGGAGGAAGGAAAACAAGAAAAAGAAGAGGTATAAAATAAAAATTATTTATAATAAAAATTAAATTAGATGTATGTTATCTGCTAACATTGATTGAATATTTGTTAAATGATAAAATTAATTTGATGTATGTAAACTGATAACATTCATTGGATATATGTTAACATGCATAAGTATAATTTTAAACATGAATCAAATGCGTTCAAAATTTTAGCTTGTTGTATACAATCAAATGGATGTATGTTACCTAATAACATTCATGACATGTATGTTATATTAACATTTATTGGATGTATGTTAAATAATTACATTAATTGGATGTATGTTAACTAATAACATTCAAATAGATATATGGTAATTGATAACATTAATTGGATGTATGTTAACTGATAACATTCATTTGATGTATGTTAACTTATAACATAAATTAGATGTATGTTAGCTGATAACATTGATTGTATGTTTATTAACTGATAAAATTAATTTGAAGTATGTAAACTGATAATATTCATTATATGGTAACCTGATGTATGTTATCTAATAACATTCATTACATGTATGTTAAATAATAACATTTATTGGATGTATGTTAAATAATTACATTGATTGGATGTATGTTAACTAATAGGTAATTGATAACATTAATTGGATGTATGTTAACTGATAACATTTATTTGATGTATGTTAACTAATAACACATTTAAAAGTCTATTAACTGATAACATTGAATGTATGTATGTTAACTAATAACATTCATTTGATGTATGTTAACTGATAACACATGTGATGTATGTTAACTAATAACATTATTTGAATGTATGTTAACATTAATTCGTATAAATTTAAACATGCATCTAATGTATGTTAACAAATATACGAATTTTAGCTTGTTCTATTCAAATGGTGGTATCATACAAAATCAAATGCATGTAAAAAAAAATTCATCAAAACTATAAAAAAAAATGACATGTATGTTTGCAGCAATGTGAGAAAGAGATTGATGGAGGATATGAAGATGTGGAAAGGTATCTTAAGAAAGTTAAAGAAGGTTTGATCAACTATCCAAATAACATGAAGATTAAAGAAGTTTCAAAAAAACTTCAAAGTATTATTGAAGGTATGAATTCAACATCATCTGAGGAAAGGACTCCTTTGCATTTGATTGTAACTGAAGGAAGATGTAGTAGCTACAAAGAATATTCTGGAGTAGAATTCAATTTAGATTTTGAGAATGAAGGAATAAACAGAGTAAACACTGTGAGAGGAAATAAGGGAGAAGATGTGAATGTTGAAAACGATACAGATGGAGTGGAAGGTTTGTTTGAAAAAGAGGAGATGACAAACAATGTGAATGTGGAAATGGATAGTCATATTGTCAAAAGTTTAAACAGAAAGCAAACTGATGAGGTGAATGTTACAATGGAGGATGTTGTAATTGAAAATTTGAGTGAAAAGGAGGAAACTGGACAGAAAGTGAATATGAAATTGGATAAACCAAATAATGAGGTAAGTGTTGGGATTGAGGAAGATTTAAATGAAAGACTGATAGAAGAAAACAACAAGAAAAAAGATGTGACTGTTGAAATGAATACAGATGAAATGGAAGGTTTGTTTGAAAAAAATGAGATGACAAACAAAATAAATGTGGAAATGGAGAGTCATATTGTCGAAAGTGTGAAAGAAAAGCAAACTGATGAGATGAATGTTACAATGGAGGATGTGGTAGTTGAAAATTTGAATGAAAAGGAGGAAAATGTAGAGAAAGTGAATATGGAATTGGATAAAAATGAACAAGAGATTATATTTGAAAAGAAAAATGATGAGTTAAGTGTTGGAATTGAGGGAGATTTAAATTTAAATGAAAGAATGAGAGAAGGAAACAACACAAAACAAGTTATGAATATTTCAATGAATACAAATGAAGTGGAAGGTTCGTTAGAAACAGAGGAGATGAAAAAGAATGTGAGTGTGGAAATGGAAAATCATGGTGTGGGTGCTGGAACGGATAATGATGAAATGCAAGATAAAAGTTGTGATGAAGAAGAAGCATCACGAGAAGAGGTGATGGAAAATATTTCCAAAGAGTCAATCAGGATATTTGAGAAAGAATAATATTTGGTTGAAAAAAACCAGAAAGAAAGAAGTGTGAATGTGGAAATGGAGACAGAAATTATAAAAAATTTTAATGAAAAAATGTAAACAACAGTTGAACAGCAGGATACTGTAATAGGTGTGAATGAGCCATTGAATAGTGAAGTAGTGGACAGTTTGTTTCAAAAAACAAGTGGCGATGAAGAAAAAACAGCAACAAAAGAAGGAATACCAAATGTTTCAGGAGAGTCAATAGACATGATTGGAATGGAGACTGAGAAATAAAAAAATTTGGTTGAAAAGGTTAAGAAAGAAAAAAATGTGAATGTTGAAACTGAGACTCAGATGGTTGAAGATTGTAATGATAAAACAATTGATGATGATGAAGAAAATAAAAACGAAGTGATTGCAAATATTTTGGGAGATCTGAAGAATGATAGTTTATTTTCAGGTGCAATAGATACAAAAATAAGCAGAGCAGGGGAAAAATTGGAGAAGAAAGAGTTGTCAAAGAAGGGAAAAGAGAAGATGAAGAAAATAAAGGAGAAAAAAGAGAAAAAAGAACAATACAATTACCAGCTGTATACAGATCACCTTTTAATAAAAGGGAGGTTGAAATTACAAAAAATGTTGAGAGGGGAATGTTAACTATTGCAAGATACTTCATGAGCTTTGAAGAAAAAGAAGGGTAATTTGAAGAATAAATCATATCATATTTATCATATCATATTTATTTATTATTAGACAAAAAATATCATATTATAATATATTATATACAATTTACAGGTTGTAATACCCTAGGCAAATCCCACATCGCCCACGAACATGAGTGATCATGGGATTATAAGGTAATACTCACGCTTAAATGACACAACGCGTTTTGGGATCACAGGCTGAGTAGAAGTGCGAGTACGTTGTGGTTAAGCATGCTCGGGCGAGAGCACTACCAGGATGGGTGACCTCCTGGGAAAGTGCTTCTAGTGTGTGGTCTCCAAGAAAAAGCCGTGCGCCTGCGGGCAAAGCGGACAATATTGTGGCCATGTTAAGCTGGGTTGTTACAGAATGGTATCAGAGCCACTCATGTGCCATTGGGGGTGGTGGGGCAAACCTCATCGAGGACGATGAGTCCCTAAGGGGGATGAATGTAACACCCTAGGAAAATCCCACATCGCCCACGAACATGAGTGATCATGGGATTATAAGGTAATACTCACGCTTAAATGACACAACGCGTTTTGGGATCACAGGCTGAGTAGAAGTGCGAGTACGTTGTGGTTAAGCGTGCTCGGGTGAGAGCACTACCAGGATGGGTGACCTCCTGGGAAAGCGCTTCTCGTGTGTGGTCTCCAAGAAAAAGCCGTGCGCCTGCGGGCAAAGCGGACAATATTGTGGTCATGTTAAGCTGGGGTGTTACACAGGTCGTTTGTTTACTATAACAATAATGAAGAGATAATAACAGATGAAGCAATGGCAACCTTAATGCACCGAGTGTACGTGGAATCAAGTGTGATAGACGTATGGGCAGGAATTTTAAACAGGCAAGAGATACATGCTGGGACAAACACCAAAAAACAATTGTTCATTCCAACATGTATAGTGGTAAGAAAAATTAATAAATTGAACATATACATAAAAAATTTATTGATGAAAAGAAAACTGAATGCTATCTAACATAATTATGAAAAAAAAATATAGGACCCGATTATCTGAAACATAACAGAATACTCAATATACATAAAGATGCTTTCAACACAAATGTGGAGGATTATCTGAAGGAAAGAAATTTGAATGAGGATATGAGAGGATATGATCTGGTAAGAAATGAAACAAGTACGGTATATGTTATCCTCATACGAGTGCTACTTATTTTTATTATAAAAATATACTGAAATGATAAATTGCAGGTAATGTTCCCGGTATGCAAATCAAATAACTTTTACCTGTTGTGTTTCAATCTTACCACTGGTGTTCTGGAGATTATCAACAATTCAGCAAAAAAAGAAAACTTGAAGACAAAATATGGAAATGTTCCAAAAAGATTTGTAAGTACTATTTATGTAAGTACATATTGAAAAATCTATATAACTAGTACGTCAATGTTGACTTAGGTGACCTCGTTGACAGGATATCTAGAAAAGAAAGGTAACAAGAAAGCAGCTGAAAAGATTGGATCAGGTACAACCGAGCTACAAATGGCCTGGAGAACAATTGACAATAAAATTGACTGTGGAGTTTTCTTAATGCGACACATGGAAACATACAAAGGTGAATATCCGTGGAACAGTGAGCTACCAACAGACGAGGAAATGCAGATTAGGTGTTTAAATGAACTGCGAGTAAAGTACGGAGTGAAGATATTGAGCGATATAGAAAATATATATTGGCCTGAGTTGGATGCAAGAAGAAAAGAGTATGAAAAAAATCATGATGAAAAAACAAAGATGAAGAAGTTAAAAGAAGGGATAGACAAGGCCTTAAAAATGAAAATTTGACTGTTTTAGGAAGGAATGAATTGATGTAAGAGGAAACAATGTTTTGTGATTCATATAATCTGAAACAACTAGTATGAATGTATGTAAATGTACCTGATGCATGAAACAAATAGTATAAAGCATACGTGATGTATGAATGTTGGAAGTGTTATATAAAAAATTGTTTGATAGATAAACGATAACCAAAAAAGCAAAATTTTAAAAATAATTATTGATTAAAAAAAACATTAAGTTAAGATACATATGATGTAAGATACATATAAAAAAAATACAATGCATGTAATGTATGTTATTGTAATATAAATATTTTAAAAATCATTAAATCCGTATTAGTTAAAAAACATATTAAGATACATATGTTGTTTATTAATGTAAATTGCACGTGACAAATGGGTTTTTACACACAAAAATGTATATATATATATATATATATATATATATATATATATATATATATATATATATATATATATATATATATATATATATATATATATATATATATATATATATATATATATATATATATATATATGCATGTTATGTATGTTATTGTACGTTAAATATATACAAAAACATTTATAGAAAAATCTGGAGATAAAAGTATATATATTACAACATATCACTAATAAACCAAAAGAAAAAAAAAAACTTAAGAAAAAGGAATGTTACTATGTATTAAACTGAATGATATAAAAAATAATCAGAATTATTGATAAAACTCAAAGTCTAAGTAAAAACAAATAGTTCTTTAATCATCAACATATTAAACTCACATAACATGTACGTTAAAAAAAAGTGCTTAATCATCATAGTCTTCGCCTTTGTCTGAATAAACATCTTCGTCATCACCCTCGGAATCATAAAACTCTGAATCAAGGTCTGCAGTGCAAGTACTGTAGTGACTCGAACTTTTCCATGTTTATATATATATTAAATGAAATTGTTATTTACATGATTAAGTGTTTCCAACATGTTAAGCAATCAAACTTGTTAAGACTTGATTAATTGAAATAGGTTTCATATAGACAATTGACCACCCAAGTTGACCGGTGATTCACGAACGTTAAAACTTGTAAAAACTATATGATGACATATATATGGTTATATATATAGTTAACATGATTTTATTATAAGTATGTATCTCATTAGGTATTTTAACAATGAGTTATATACATAAAATTGAGACTATTAATTTAAGAAACTCGAAAACGATATATATAACGATTATCGTTATAACAACATCTTACTAGGTACATATGAATCATATTAAGATATTGATACACTTGGTTAATTATGTTAAATGATAAGTAAATATATTATTAAGTGTATTAACAATGAAATACATATGTAAAAATAAGACTACTAACTTAATGATTTCGAAACGAGACATATATGTAACGATTATCGTTGTAACGACATTTACCTGTATATATATCATACTAAGATATATTATATATCATAATATCATGATAATATAACAATTTAACATCTCATTTGTTATAATAAACAATGGGTTAACAACATTTAACAAGATCGTTAACCTAAAGGTTTCAAAACAACATTTACATGTAACGACTAACGATGACTTAACGACTCAGTTAAAATGTATATACATGTAGTGTTTTAATATGTATTCATACACTTTTTAAAGACTTCAAGACACTTATAAAAATACTTCTACTTAACAAAAATTCTTACAATTACATCCTCGTTCAGTTTCATCAATAATTCTACTCGTATGCACCCGTATTCGTACTCGTACAATACACGGCTTTTAGATGTACGTACTATTGGTATATACACTCCAATGATCAGCTCTTAGTAGCCCATGTGAGTCACCTAACACATGTGGAAACCATCATTTGGCAACTAGCATGAAATATCTCATAAAATTACAAAAATATGAGTAATCATTCATGACTTATTTACATGAAAACAAAATTACATATCCTTTATATCTAATCCATACACCAACGACCAAAAACATCTACAAACAGTTTCATTCTTCAATTTTCTTCATCTAATTGATCTCTCTCAAGTTCTATCTTCAAGTTCTAAGTGTTCTTCATAAATTCCAAAAGTTCTAGTTTCATAAAATCAAGAATACTTCCAAGATTGCAAGTTTACTTCCAAGTTTTCTAAATCCATTCCAAGTAATCATCCAAGATCAAGAAACCTTTGTTACTTACAGTAGGTTATCTTTCTAATACAAGGTAATAATCATATTCAAACTTTAATTCAATTTCTATAACTATAACAATCTTATTTCGAGTGGAAATCTTACTTGAAATTGTTTTCGTGTCATGATTCTGCTTCAAGAACTTTCAAGCCATCCAAGGATCCTTTGAAGCTAGATCCGTTTTTCTCATTTCCAGTAGGTTTATCCAAGGAACTTGAGGTAGTAATGATATTCATAACATCATTCGATTCATACATATAAAGCTATCTTATTCGAAGGTTTAAACTTGTAATCACTAGAACATAGTTTAGTTAATTCTAAACTTGTTCGCAAATAAAAGTTAATCCTTCTAACTTGACTTTTAAAATCAACTAAACACATGTTCTATATCTATATGATATGCTAACTTAATTATTTAAAACCTGGAAACACGAAAAACACCGTAAAACCGGATTTACGCCGTCGTAGTAACACCGCGGGCTGTTTTGGGTTAGTTAATTAAAAACTATGATAAACTTTGATTTAAAAGTTGTTATTCTGGGAAAATGATTTTTATTATGAACATGAAACTATATCCAAAAATTATGGTTAAACTCAAAGTGGAAGTATGTTTTCTAAAATGGTCATCTAGACGTCGTTCATTCAATTGAAATGACTACCTTTACAAAAACGACTTGTAACTTATTTTTCCGACTATAAACCTATACTTTTTCTGTTTAGATTCATAAAATAGAGTTCACTATGAAACCATAGCAATTTGATTCACTCAAAACGGATTTAAAATGAAGAAGTTATGGGTAAAACAAGATTGGATAATTTTTCTCATTTTAGCTACGTGAAAATTGGTAACAAATCTATTCCAACCATAACTTAATCAACTTGTATTGTATATTATGTAACCTTGAGATACCATAGACACGTATACAATGTTTCGACCTATCATGTCGACACATCTATATATATTTCGGAACAACCATAGACACTCTATATGTGAATGTTGGAGTTAGCTATACAGGGTTGAGGTTGATTCCAAAATATATATAGTTTGAGTTGTGATCAATACTGAGATACGTATACACTGGGTCGTGGATTGATTCAAGATAATATTTATCGATTTATTTCTGTACATCTAACTGTGGACAACTAGTTGTAGGTTACTAACGAGGACAGCTGACTTAATAAACTTAAAACATCAAAATATATTAAAAGTGTTGTAAATATATTTTGAACATACTTTGATATATATGTATATATTGTTATAGGTTCGTGAATCAACCAGTGGCCAAGTCTTACTTCCCGACGAAGTAAAAATTTGTGAAAGTGAGTTATAGTCCCACTTTTAAAATCTAATATTTTTGGGATGAGAATACATGCAGGTTTTATAAATGATTTACAAAATAGACACAAGTACGTGAAACTACATTCTATGGTTGAATTATCGAAATCGAATATGCCCCTTTTTATTAAGTCTGGTAATCTAAGAATTAGGGAACAGACACCCTAATTGACGCGAATCCTAAAGATAGATCTATTGGGCCTAACAAACCCCATCCAAAGTACCGGATGCTTTAGTACTTCGAAATTTATATCATATCCGAAGGGTGTCCCGGAATGATGGGGATATTCTTATATATGCATCTTGTTAATGTCGGTTACCAGGTGTTCACCATATGAATGATTTTTATCTCTATGTATGGGATGTGTATTGAAATATGAAATCTTGTGGTCTATTGTTACGATTTGATATATATAGGTTAAACCTATAACTCACCAACATTTTTGTTGACGTTTAAAGCATGTTTATTCTCAGGTGAATACTAAGAGCTTCCGCTATTGCATACTAAAATAAGGACAAGATTTGGAGTCCATGTTTGTATGATATTGTGTAAAAACTGCATTCAAGAAACTGATTTCGATGTAACATATTTGTATTGTAAACCATTATGTAATGGTCGTGTGTAAACAAGATATTTTAGATTATCATTATTTGATAATCTACGTAAAGCTTTTTAAACCTTTATTTATGAAATAAAGGTTATGGTTTGTTTTAAAAATGAATGCAGTCTTTGAAAAACGTCTCATATAGAGGTCAAAACCTCGCAACGAAATCAATTAATATGGAACGTTTTTAATCAATAAGAACGGGACATTTCAGTTGGTATCCGAGCGTTGGTCTTAGAGAACCAGAAAATTTGCATTAGTGTGTCTTATCGAGTTTGTTAGGATGCATTAGTGAATTTGGACTTCGACCGTGTTTTCTTTAAAAATGATTGCTTAACATTTTTGTTGGAAACTATATATTATTAACATGTATATATTATGTGATATATTAATCTCTTAACATGTTTGATATTGTGTGATAGATGTCTACCTCTAGCACAAATCCCACTGACTCACCTAATAATAATGAAGAGTCGAATATATATTGGACTGATTCACAAGTTCCCGAAGAAGAACCGGAAGAAGAATCAGAATCGAAAGAAGAATCAGAACCGGAAGAGGAGGAACCGGAGGAGGAAATAGAACCGGTGGGGGAAATAATAAAACGGTTAAGTAAAAGAAAATCCTCAACCAACCGACCAAGGTTAATTATGGTCAATGGTGTTTCTGCCAAGGAAGCAAAATATTGGGAGGATCACCAATTCTCCGATGAATCGGATTCCGACGAGAATTCCGATGATGTTATAGAAATTACCCCAACTGAATTTAAAAAGGCAAAAGAAAATAATAAGGGAAAGGGCATAAAAATAGAGAAATCTAATTCCAACCCCGATGAACTTTATATGTATCGTCAACCCCCGAAGCCCTTAAGTTGTAACAATGACCCGGGAACCTCTAAACCACCAGGTTTTTCTAAACCGTTGTGGAAAACGACAGCTCGTATTAGGGGAACATCATATATCCCTAGAAACTTGGCAAAACGAACCAAAATCGAAGAAGAAGAAATGAGCGAGTCGGAATAAGATAGTTGTATTCGTGTGGTGTAATATATGTAATATAGTGTGCTTATGCTTTATGATATATGTAAAAATTGCTTGTATTAATAAGTATTTTTTTTTATGAATCTAACTCTTGTCTATTTTACAGTATAAAAACACAAAATGGATAGACAACCCAATATTTTAAGAGACCTACCCGGAGACATGATTGATGAAATCTTGTCTAGAGTCGGTCAGAATTCTTCGGCACAACTATTTACGGCGAAATCAGTTTGTAAGACATTCGAAGAACGTTCCAAGAATGTCTTGGTTTATAAGAGACTTTCGTTTGAAAGATGGGGGATATCACATTGGGAAACCCATAAGTTACGATGTGTTTACTTTGATGCATATATTGCGGGGAACCCAAATGCTATTTTACGCAACGGATTAAGAAATTATTTTGACTCAATGTATCCGAATATAGGACTTCATGATTTAGAAAAAGCGGCTAACATGCAACATAAAGAAGCATGCTATGCTTACGGGTTAGTAATGTTCGCTTCTCACCAAAGTGAGAAAAAGAACATCGGGCTACAACTATTAAACAAAACGTTCCCACAAGTGACGGAGTCGGTAATTGGGGTAAGAAATGAGGTTTTTAGGTTATTACGAGACTGTTGGTCATTACGTAACCACTCGTCCCTTTGACGATGTTACAACACGCTGTCTTATCAACGACCATAACGGTTATGTTCAATAAGACCAAGGATGGGAAGTAGTCCTAGTAAAACCAGAATGCATGACTTGTTTCTGGACGTATGAATTACGTGTCTTTATTGCCTTTGCTGAACGACTTGTGTACTAGCTAGAATTATCTTCACAACTATCTTGTATCAAAGTTATTGTGTGCTATATTTCATGCTTAATGTAAAATAAGCGGTATTGTAAGTTTGTAAAATATTGTATAAAAGTTTGAACGTGAAATATTATTATAATCAGTTTTTCATATAGAATTGTAGTAGTTGAATTGTATATTAGCTACTAAGTATGAACTTAACGGGTAGGTACTACCCGAATTTAAACTTATAAAACGCTAATATGAAGAAAAAGCTTTTATAAATGAGTTCATATTATGCTACGAAATACTATTAACTACTCTTAATATTCTGTATGATTAACTTGTTCCATTTGACTATTTTGAAGGAAATGGCACCGACTACTCGACACACCGTGAATATGAATGAAGAGGAATTCCGTATTTTTCTAGCTTCAAACATAGCTGCAGTACAGGCTGCGCTACATACCAACAATAACCTTGGATCTAGCAGTACAGGAAATCGTGTAGGATGCACCTACAAAGAATTCACTGCCTGCAAACCTTTGGAATTTGATGGAACCGAAGGACCGATCGGATTGAAACGGTGGACCGACAAGGTCGAATCGGTGTTTGCCATAAGTAAGTGTACTGAAGAGGACAAAGTGAAGTACGCTACGCATACCTTCACAGGTTCTGCGTTAACATGGTGGAATACCTATCTAGAGCAAGTGGGACAAGATGATGCGTACGCACTACCGTGGTCAGCATTCAAGCACTTGATGAATGAGAAGTACCGTCCCAGAACCGAGGTCAATAAGCTCAAGACAGAACTTAGAGGGTTACGAACCCAAGGATTTGATATTACCACGTACGAAAGACGATTCACAGAATTGTGCCTATTGTGTCCGGGATCGTTCGAAGATGAGGAAGAGAAGATCGACGCGTTTGTGAAAGGATTATCGGAAAGAATCCAAGAAGATATAAGTTCACACGAGCCCGTCTCCATACAACAGGCATGTAGAATGGCTCACAAACTAGTGAACCAGATTGAGGAAAGAATTAAAGAACAGACGGCTGAAGAGGCCAATGTGAAGCAAGTCAAAAGAAAGTGGGAGGAAAACGGTGATAAGGATCACCAATACAACAACAACAGCAATTACAATAATAATCGTAACAATTATCCCAACAATAGCAACATCAATCGCAACTACAACAAACGGCCCAACAACAACAACAACAACAACAACTACAACAATCATCCCAATAACAATAACAACCGCAACAACAACAACAATCAGAAGCAGCTATGCCAAAGGTGTGAAAAGTATCACTCAGGGTTCTGCACAAAATTTTGCAACAAGTGTAAAAGAAATGGTCATAGCGCAGCAAAGTGTGAGGTCTACGGACCAGGGGTTAACAGAACGAAAGGAACAAATGGTGTCGGAACGAGTAATGGCGGAGAAAGTTATGCCAATGTAGTTTGTTATAAATGTGGAAAACCGGGCCACATTATTAGAAATTGCCCGACCCAGGAGAACACGAATGGACAAGGCCGCGGAAGAGTTTTCAATATTAATGCGGCAGAGGCACAGGAAGACCCGGTGCTTGTTACGGGTACGTTTCTTATTGACAATAAATCTGCTTACGTTTTATTTAATTCGGGTGCAGATAGAAGCTATATGAGTAGAGATTTTTATGCTAAATTAAGTTGTCCATTGACGCCGTTGGATAGTAAATTTTTACTCGAATTAGCAAACGGTAAATTAATTTCAGCAGATAATATATGCCGGAATCGAGAAATTAAACTGGGTAGCGAAATATTTAAGATTGATTTGATACCAGTAGAGTTAGGGAGTTTTGATGTAATAGTTGGCATGGACTGGCTGAAGAAGGTGAAAGCAGAGATCGTATGTTATAAAAATGCAATTCGCATTGTACGAGAAGAAGGAGAACCCTTAATGGTGTACAGAGAAAAGGGCAACATGAAGCTACATCTTATTAGTAATTTGAAGGCACAAAAACTAATAAGAAAAGGTTGCTATGCTGTTCTAGCACACGTCGAGAAAGTACAAACTGAAGAAAAGAGCATCAATGATGTTCCCGTCGCAAAAGAATTTCCCGATGTATTTTCGAAAGAATTACCGGGACTACCTCCACATCGATCTGTTGAATTTCAAATAGATCTTGTACCAGGAGCTGCACCAATAGCTCGTGCACCTTATAGTTTCGCACCCAGCGAGATGAAAGAACTGCAAAGCCAACTGCAAGAACTATTAGAACGTGGTTTCATTCGACCAAGCACATCACCATGGGGAGCTCGTGTTTTGTTTGTCAAGAAGAAGGATGGTACATTTAGGTTGTGTATTGACTACAGAGAGTTGAACAAACTTACCATCAAAAACCGTTATCCACTAACGAGAATTGACGACTTATTTGATCAACTACAAGGCTCTTCGGTTTATTCGAAGATCGATTTACGTTCTGGATATCATCAAATGCGAGTAAAGGAGGATGATATTCCAAAAACTGCTTTTAGGACGCGTTATGGTCATTACGAGTTTATGGTTATGCCGTTTAGATTGACTAACGCACCAGCTGTGTTCATGGACCTTATGAACCGAGTGTGTGGGCCATATCTTGACAAGTTTGTCATTGTTTTCATCGATGACATACTTATTTACTCAAAGAATGATCAAGAGCACGAAGAACATTTGAGAAAAGTGCTAGAAGTATTGAGGAAAGAAAAATTGTACGCTAAGTTTTCAAAGTGTGCATTTTGGTTGGAAGAAGTTCAATTCCTCGGTCACATAGTGAACAAAGAAGGTATCCAGGTGGACCCGACAAAGATCGAAACCGTTGAAAAGTGGGAAACCCCACAAACTCCGAAGCATATACGTCAATTTTTAGGATTGGCTGGTTACTACAGAAGATTCATCCAAGATTTCTCCAAAATAGCAAAACCCTTGACTGCATTAACGCATAAAGGGAAGAAATTTGAATAGAAGGATGAACAAGAGAAGGCGTTTCAATTATTGAAGAAAAAGCTAACTACGGCACCTATATTGTCATTGCCTGAAGGGAATGATGATTTTGTGATTTATTGTGACGCATCAAAGCAAGGTCTCGGTTGTGTATTAATGCAACGGACGAAGGTGATTGCTTATGCGTCTAGACAATTGAAGATTCACGAGCAAAATTATACGACGCATGATTTGGAATTAGGCGCAGTTGTTTTTGCATTAAAGACTTGGAGGCACTACTTATATGGGGTCAAAAGTATTATATATACCGACCACAAAAGTCTTCAACACATATTTAATCAGAAACAACTGAATATGAGGCAGCGTAGGTGGATTGAATTGTTGAATGTTTAAGACTTTGAGATTCGTTACCACCCGGGGAAGGCAAATGTGGTAGCCGACGCCTTGAGCAGAAAGGACAGAGAACCCATTCGAGTAAAATCTATGAATATAATGATTCACACTAACCTTACTACTCAAATAAAGGAGGGGCAACAAGGAGTTTTAAAAGAGGGAAATTTAAAAGATGAAATACCCAAAGGATCGGAGAAGTATCTTAATATTCGGGAAGACGGAACCCGGTATAGGGCTGAAAGAATTTGGGTACCAAAATTTGGAGATATGAGAGAAATGGTACTTAGAGAAGCTCATAAAACCAGATACTCAATACATCCTGGAACGGGGAAGATGTACAAGGATCTTAAGAAACATTTTTGGTAGCCAGGTATGAAAGCCGATATTGCTAAATATGTAGGAGAATGTTTGACGTATTCTAAGGTCAAAGCTGAACATCAGAAACCATCAGATCTACTACAACAACCTGAAATCCCGGAATGGAAATGGGAAAACATTACCATGGATTTCATTACTAAATTGCCAAGGACTGCAAGTGGTTATGATACTATTTGGGTAATAGTTGATCGTCTCACTAAGTCAGCACACTTCCTGCCAATAAGAGAAGATGACAAGATGGAGAAGTTAGCACGACTGTATTTAAAGGAAGTCGTCTCCAGACATGGAATACCAATCTCTATTATCTCTGATAGGGATGGCAGATTTATTTCAAGATTCTGGCAGACATTACAGCAAGCATTGGGAACTCGTCTAGACATGAGTACTGCCTATCATCCACAAACTGATGGGCAGAGCGAAAGGACGATACAAACATTTGAAGACATGCTACGAGCTTGTGTTATTGATTTCGAAAACAGTTGGGATCGACATCTACCGTTAGCAGAATTTTCCTACAACAACAGCTACCATTCAAGCATTGAGATGGCGCCGTTTGAAGCACTTTATGGTAGAAAGTGCAGGTCTTCGATTTGTTGAAGTGAAGTGGGGGATAGACAGATTACGGGTCCAGAGATAATACAAGAAACTACCGAGAAAATCATCCAAATTCAACAAAGATTGAAAACCGCCCAGAGTCGACAAAAGAGCTACGCGGACAGTAAAAGAAAAGATATAGAGTTTGAAATTGGAAAAATGGTCATGCTTAAGGTTTCACCTTGGAAAGGCGTTGTTCGATTTGGTAAACGGGGGAAACTAAATCCAAGGTACATTGGACCATTCAAGATTATAGATCGTGTCGGACCAGTAGCTTACCAACTGGAGCTACCTCAACAACTCACGGCTGTACATAACACTTTTCACGTCTCAAATTTGAAGAAATGTTTTGCTAAAGAAGATCTCACTATTCCATTGGACGAAATCCAAATCAATGATAAACTTCAATTCATTGAAGAACCCGTCGAAATAATGGATCGTGAGGTTAAGAGACTTAAACAAAACAAGATACCGATTGTTAAGGTTCGATGGAATGCTCGTGGAGGACCCGAGTTCACCTGGGAGTGTGAAGATCAGATGAAGAAGAAATACCCGCATTTATTTCCAGAAGATACGTCAACACCTCCAACTGCTTAAAATTTCGGGACGAAATTTATTTAACGGGTAGGTACTGTAGTGACCCGAACTTTTCCATGTATATATATATTAAATGAAATTGTTATTTACATGATTAAGTGTTTCCAACATGTTAAGCAATCAAACTTGTTAAGACTTGATTAATTGAAATAGGTTTCATATAGACAATTGACCACCCAAGTTGACCGGTGATTCACGAACGTTAAAACATGTAAAAACTATATGATGACATATATATGGTTATATATATAGTTAACATGATTTTATTATAAGTATGTATCTCATTAGGTATTTTAACAATGAGTTATATACATAAAAATGCGACTATTAATTTAATAAACTCGAAAACGATATATATAACGATTATCGTTATAACAACGTCTTACTAGGTACATATGAATCATATTAAGATATTGATACACTTGGTTAATTATGTTAAATGATAAGTAAATATATTATTAAGTGTATTAATAATGAAATACATATGTAAAAATAAGACTACTAACTTAATGATTTCGAAACGAGACATATATGTAACGATTATCGTTGTAACGACATTTAACTGTATATATATCATACTAAGATATATTATATATCATAATATCATGATAATATAACAATTTAACATCTCATTTGTTATAATAAACAATGGGTTAATAACATTCAACAAGATCGTTAACCTAAAGGTTTCAAAACAATATTTATATGTAACGACTAACGATGACTTAACGACTCAGTTAAAATGTATATACATGTAGTGTTTTAATATGTATTCATACACTTTTTAAATACTTCAATACACTTATAAAAATACTTCTACTTAACAAAAATGCTTACAATTACATCCTCGTTCAGTTTCATCAACAATTCTACTCGTATGCACCCGTATTCGTACTCGTACAATACACAGCTTTTAGATGTATGTACTATTGGTATATACACTCCAATGATCAGCTCTTAGTAGCCCATGTGAGTCACCTAACACATGTGGGAACCATCATTTGGCAACTAGCATGAAATATCTCATAAAATTACAAAAATATGAGTAATCATTCATGACTTATTTACATGAAAACAAAATTACATATCCTTTATATCTAATCCATACACCAACAACCAAAAACACCTACAAACACTTTCATTCTTCAATTTTCTTCATCTAATTGATCTCTCTCAAGTTCTATCTTCAAGTTCTAAGTGTTCTTTAAAAATTCCAAAAGTTCTAGTTTCATAAAATCAAGAATACTTCCAAGATTGCAAGTTTACTTCCAAGTTTTCTAAATCCATTCCAAGTAATCATCCAAGATCAAGAAACCTTTGTTACTTACAGTAGGTTATCTTTCTAATACAAGGTAATAATCATATTCAAACTTTAATTCAATTTCTATAACTATAACAATCTTATTTCGAGTGGAAATCTTACTTGAAATTGTTTTCGTGTCATGATTCTGCTTCAAGAACTTTCAAGCCATCCAAGGATCCTTTGAAGCTAGATCCATTTTTCTCATTTCCAGTAGGTTTATCCAAGGAACTTGAGGTAGTAATGATGTTCATAACATCATTCGATTCATACATATAAAGCTATCTTATTCGAAGGTTTAAACTTGTAATCACTAGAACATAGTTTAGTTAATTCTAAACTTGTTCGCAAATAAAAGTTAATCCTTCTAACTTGACTTTTAAAATCAACTAAACACATGTTATATATCTATATGATATGCTAACTTAATGATTTAAAACCTGGAAACACGAAAAACACCGTAAAACCGGATTTACGCCGTCGTAGTAACACCGCGGGCTGTTTTGGGTTAGTTAATTAAAAACTATGATAAACTTTGATTTAAAAGTTGTTATTCGGGGAAAATGATTTTTATTATGAACATGAAACTATATCCAAAAAGTATGGTTAAACTCAAAGTGGAAGTATATTTTCTAAAATGGTCATCTAGACGTCGTTCTTTCAACTGAAATGACTACCTTTAAAAAAATGACTTGTAACTTATTTTTCCGACTATAAACCTATACTTTTTCTATTTATATTCATAAAATAGAGTTCAATATGAAACCATAATAATTTGATTCACTCAAAACGGATTTAAAATGAAGAAGTTATGGGTAAAACAAGATTGGATAATTTTTCTCATTTTAGCTACGTGAAAATTGGTAACAAATCTATTCCAACCATAACTTAATCAACTTGTATTGTATATTATGTAATCTTGAGATACCATAGACACGTATACAATGTTTCGACCTATCATGTCGACACATCTATATATATTTCGAAACAACCATAGACACTCTATATGTGAATGTTGGAGTTAGCTATACAGGGTTGAGGTTGATTCCAAAATATATATAGTTTGAGTTGTGATCAATACTGAGATACGTATACACTGGGTCGTGGATTGATTCAAGATAATATTTATCGATTTATTTCTATACATCTAACTGTGGACAACTAGTTGTAGGTTACTAACGAGGACAGCTGACTTAATAAACTTAAAACATCAAAATATATTAAAAGTGTTGTAAATATATTTTGAATATACTTTGATATATATGTATATATTGTTATAGGTTCGTGAATCAACCAGTGGCCAAGTCTTACTTCTCGACGAAGTAAAAATCTGTGAAAGTGAGTTATAGTCCCACTTTTAAAATCTAATATTTTTGGGATGAGAATACATGCAGGTTTTATAAATGATTTACAAAATAGACACAAGTACGTGAAACTACATTCTATGGTTGAATTATCGAAATCGAATATGCCCCTTTTTATTAAGTCTGGTAATCTAAGAATTAGGGAACAGACACCCTAATTGACGCGAATCCTAAAGATAGATCTATTGGGCCTAACAAACCCCATCCAAAGTACCGGATGCTTTAGTACTTCGAAATTTATATCATATCCGAAGGGTGTCCCGGAATGATGGGGATATTCTTATATATGCATCTTGTTAATGTCGGTTACCAGGTGTTCACCATATGAATGATTTTTATCTCTATGTATGTGATGTGTATTGAAATATGAAATCTTGTGGTCTATTGTTACGATTTGATATATATAGGTTAAACCTATAACTCACCAGCATTTTTGTTGACGTTTAAAGCATGTTTATTCTCAGGTGAATACTAAGAGCTTCCGCTGTTGCATACTAAAATAAGGACAAGATTTGGAGTCCATGTTTATATGATATTGTGTAAAAACTACATTCAAGAAACTGATTTCGATATAACATATTTGTATTGTAAACCATTATGTAATGGTCGTGTGTAAACAGGATATTTTAGATTATCATTGTTTGATAATCTACGTAAAGCTTTTTAAACCTTTATTTATGAAATAAAGGTTATGGTTTGTTTTAAAAATGAATGCAGTCTTTGAAAAACGTCTCATATAGAGGTCAAAACCTCGCAACGAAATCAATTAATATGGAACGTTTTTAATCAATAAGAACGGGACATTTCAGTTGGTATCCGAGCGTTGGCCTTAGAGAACCAGAAAATTTGCATTAGTGTGTCTTATCGAGTTTGTTAGGATGCATTAGTGAGTCTGGACTTCGACCGTATTTTCTTTAAAAATGATTGCTTAACATTTTTGTTGGAAACTATATATTATTAACATGTATATATTATGTGATATATTAATCTCTTAACATGTTTGATATTGTGTGATAGATGTCTACCTCTAGCACAAATCCCACTGACTCACCTAATAATAACGAAGAGTCGAATATATATTGGACTGATTCACAAGTTCCCGAAGAGGAACCGGAAGAAGAATCGGAACCGGAAGAAGAATCGGAACCGGATGAAGAAATAGAACCGGTGGGGGAAATAATAAAACGGTTAAGTAAAAGAAAATCCTCAACCAACCGACCAAGGTTAATTATGGTCAATGGTGTTTCCGCCAAGGAAGCAAAATATTGGGAGGATCACCAATTCTCCGATGAATCGGATTCCGACGAGAATTCCGATGATGTTATAGAAATTACCCCAACTGAATTTAAAAAGGCAAAAGAAAATAATAAGGGAAAGGGCATAAAAATAGAGAAATCTAATTCCAACCCCGATGAACTTTATATGTATCGTCAACCCCCGAAGCCCTTAAGTTATAACAATGACCCGGGAACCTCTAAACCACCAGGTTTTTCTAAACCGTTGTGGAAAATGACAGCTCGTATTAGGGGAACATCATATATTCCTAGAAACTTGGCAAAACGAACCAAAACCGAAGAAGAAGAAACGAGCGAGTCGGAATAAGATAGTTGTATTCGTGTGGTGTAATATATGTAATATAGTGTGCTTATGCTTTATGATATATGTAAAAATTGCTTGTATTAATAAGTATTTTTTTTTTATGAATCTAACTCTTGTCTATTTTACAGTATAAAAACACAAAATGGATAGACAACCCAATATTTTAAGAGACCTACCAGGAGACATGATTGATGAAATCTTGTCTAGAGTCGGTCAGAATTCTTCGGCACAACTATTTACGGTGAAATCAGTTTGTAATACATTCGAAGAACGTTCCAAGAATGTCTTGGTTTATAAGAGACTTTCATTTGAAAGATGGGGGATATCACATTGGGAAACCCATAAGTTACGATGTGTTTACTTTGACGCATATATTGCGGGGAACCCAAATGCTATTTTACACAACGGATTAAGAAATTATTTTGACTCAATGTATCCGAATATAGGACTTCATGATTTAGAAAAAGTGGCTAACATGCAACATAAAGAAGCATGCTATGCTTACGGGTTAGTAATGTTCGCTTCTCACCAAAGTGAGAAAAAGAACATCGGGCTACAACTATTAAAAAAAACGTTCCCACAAGTGACGGAGTCGGTAATTGGGGTAAGAAATGAGGTTTTTAGGTTATTACGAGACTGTTGGTCATTACGTAACCACTCGTCCCTTTGACGACGTTACAACACGCTGTCTTATCAACGTCCATAACGGTTATGTTCCACAAGACCAAGGATGGGAAGTAGTCCTAGTAAAACCAGAATGCATGACTTGTTTCTGGATGTATGAATACGTGTCTTTATTGCCTTTGCTGAACGACTTGTGTACTAGCTAGAATTATCTTCACAACTATCTTGTATCAAAGTTATTGTGTGCTATATTTCATGCTTTATGTAAAATAAGCGGTATTGTAAGTTTGTAAAATATTGTATAAAAGTTTGAACGTGAAATATTATTATAATCAGTTTTTCATATAGAATTGTAGTAGTTGAATTGTATATTAGCTACTAAGTATGAACTTAACGAGTAGGTACTACCCGAATTTAAACTTATAAAACGCTAATATGAAGAAAAAGCTTTTATAAATGAGTTCATATTATGCTACGAAATACTATTAACTACTCTTAATATTCTGTATGATTAACTTGTTCCATTTGACTATTTTGAAGGAAATGGCACCGACTACTCGACACACCGTGAATGTGAATGAAGAGGAATTCCGTACTTTTCTAGCTTCAAACATAGCCGCAGTACAGGCTGCGCTACATACCAACAATAACCTTGGATCTAGCAGTACAGGAAATCGTGTAGGATGCACCTACAAAGAATTCACTGCCTGCAAACCTTTGGAATTTGATGGAACCGAAGGACTGATCGGATTGAAACGGTGGACCGAGAAGGTCGAATCGGTGTTTGCCATAATTAAGTGTACTGAAGAGGACAAAGTGAAGTACGCTACGCATACCTTCACAGGTTCTGCGTTAACATGGTGGAATACCTATCTAGAGCAAGTGGGACAAGATGATGCGTACGCACTACCGTGGTCAGCATTCAAGCACTTGATGAATGAGAAGTACCGTCCTAGAACCGAGGTCAATAAGCTCAAGACAGAACTTAGAGGTTTACGAACCCAAGGATTTGATATTACCACATACGAAAGACGATTCACAGAATTGTGCCTATTGTGTCCGGGAGCGTTCGAAAATCAGGAAGAGAAGATCGACGCATTTGTGGAAGGATTACCAGAAAGAATCCAAGAAGATATAAGTTCACACGAGCCCATCTCCATACAACAGGCATGTAGAATGGCTCACAAACTAGTGAACCAGATTGAGGAAAGAATTAAAGAACAGACGGCTGAAGAGGCCAATGTGAAGCAAGTCAAAAGAAAGTGGGAGGAAAACGGTGATAAGAATCACCAATACAACAACAACAGCAATTACAATAATAATCGCAACAATTATCCCAACAATCGCAACATCAATCGCAACTACAACAAACGGCCCAACAACAACAACAACAACAACAACTACAACAATCATCCCAACAACAATAACAACCGCAACAACAACAACAATCAGAAGCAGCTATACCAATGGTGTGAAAAGTATCACTCGGGGTTCTGCACCAAATTTTGCAACAAGTGTAAAAGAAATGGTCATAGCGCAGCGAAGTGTGAGGTCTACGGACCAGGGGTTAACAGAACGAAAGGAACAAATGGTGTCGGAACGAGTAATGGCGGAGCAAGTAGTGTCGGAGCAAATTATGCCAATGTAGTTTGTTATAAATGTGGAAAACCGGGCCACATTATTAGAAATTGCCCGACCCAGGAGAACACGAATGGACATGGCCGCGGAAGAGTTTTCAATATTAATGCGGCAGAGGCACAGGAAGACCCGGAGCTTGTTACCGGTACGTTTCTTATTGACAATAAATCTGCTTACGTTTTATTTGATTCGGGTGCGGATAGAAGCTATATGAGTAGAGATTTTTGTGCTAAATTAAGTTGTCCATTGACGCCGTTGGATAGTAAATTTTTACTCGAATTAGCAAACGGTAAATTAATTTCAGCAGATAATATATGCCGGAATCGAGAAATTAAACTGGGTAGCAAAATATTTAAGATTGATTTGATACCAGTAGAGTTAGGGAGTTTTGATGTAATAGTTGGCATGGACTGGCTGAAGAAGGTGAAAGCAGAGATCGTATGTTATAAAAATGCAATTCGCATTGTACGAGAAGAAGGAGAACCCTTAATGGTGTACGGAGAAAAGGGTAACATGAAGCTACATCTTATTAGTAATTTGAAGGCACAATAACTAATAAGAAAAGGTTGCTATGCTGTTCTAGCACACGTCGAGAAAGTACAAACTGAAGAAAAGAGCATCAATGATGTTCCCGTCGCAAAAGAATTTCCCGATGTATTTCCGAAAGAATTACCGGGACTACCTCCACATCGATCTGTTGAATTTCAAATAGATCTTGTACCAGGAGATGCACCAATAACTCGTGCTCCTTATAGACTCGCACCCAGCGAGATGAAAGAACTGCAAAGCCAACTGCAAGAACTATTAGAACGTGGTTTCATTCGACCAAGCACATCACCATGGGGAGCTCCTATTTTGTTTGTCAAGAAGAAGGATGGTACATTTAGGTTGTATATTGACTACAGAGAGTTGAATAAACTTACCATTAAAAACCGTTATCCACTGCCGAGAATTGACAACTTATTTGATCAACTACAAGGCTCGTCGGTTTATTCGAAGATCGATTTACGTTCTGGATATCATCAAATGCGAGTAAAGGTGGATGATATTCCAAAAACTGCTTTTAGGACGCGTTATGGTCATTACGAGTTTATGGTTATGCCGTTTGGATTGACTAACGCACCAGCTGTGTTCATGGACCTTATGAACCGAGTTTGTGGGCCATATCTTGACAAGTTTGTCATTGTTTTCATCGATGACATACTTATTTACTCAAAGAATGATTAAGAGCACGAAGAACATTTGAGAAAAGTGCTAGAAGTATTGAGGAAAGAAAAACTGTACGCTAAGTTTTCAAAGTGTGCATTTTGGTTGGAAGAAGTTCAATTCCTCGGTTACATAGTGAACAAAGAAGGTATCCAGGTGGACCCGGCAAAGATCGAAACAGTTGAAAAGTGGGAAACCCCAAAAACTCCGAAGCATATACGTCAATTTTTAGGATTGGCTGGTTACTACAGAAGATTCATCCAAGATTTCTCCAAAATAGCAAAACCCTTGACTGCATTAACGCATAAAGGGAAGAAATTTGAATGAAAGGATGAACAAGAGAAGGCGTTTCAATTATTGAAGAAAAAGCTAACTACGGTACCTATATTGTCATTGCCTGAAAGGAATGATGATTTTGTGATTTATTGTGACGCATCAAAGCAAGGTCTCGGTTGTGTATTAATGCAACGGACGAAGGTGATTGCTTATGCGTCTAGACAATTGAAGATTCACAAGCAAAATTATACGACGCATGATTTGGAATTAGGCGCGGTTGTTTTTTGCATTAAAGACTTAGAGGCACTACTTATATGGGGTCAAAAGTATTATATATACCGACCACAAAAGTCTTCAACACATATTTAATCAGAAACAACTGAATATGAGGCAGCGTAGGTGGATTGAATTGTTGAATGATTACGACTTTGAGATTCGTTACCACCCGGGGAAGGCAAATGTGGTAGCCGACGCCTTGAGCAGAAAAGACAGAGAACCCATTCGAGTAAATTCTATGAATATAATGATTCACACTAACCTTACTACTCAAATAAAGGAGGCGCAACAAGGAGTTTTAAAAGAGGGAAATTTAAAGGATGAAATACCCAAAGGATCGGAGAAGCATCTTAATATTCGGGAAGACGGAACCCGGTATAGGGCTGAAAGAATTTGGGTACCAAAATTTGGAGATATGAGAGAAATGGTACTTAGAGAAGCTCATAAAACCAGATACTCAATACATCCTTGAACGGGGAAGATGTGCAAGGATCGTAAGAAACATTTTTGGTGGCCAGGTATGAAAGCCGATATTGCTAAATATGTAGGAGAATGTTTGACGTGTTCTAAGGTCAAAGCTGAACATCAGAAACCATCAGGTCTACTACAACAACCTGAAATCCCGGAATGGAAATGGGAAAACATTACCATGGATTTCATTACTAAATTGCCAAGGACTGCAAGTGGTTATGATACTATTTGGGTAATAGTTGATCGTCTCACCAAGTCAGCACACTTCCTACCAATAAGAGAAGATGACAAGATGGAGAAGTTAGCACGACTGTATTTGAAGGAAGTCGTCTCCAGACGTGGAATACCAATCTCTATTATCTCTTATAGGGATGGCAGATTTATTTCAAGATTCTAGCATACATTACAGCAAGCATTGAGAACTCGTCTAGACATGAGTACTGCCTATCATCCACAAACTGATGGGCAGAACGAAAGGATGATACAAATGCTTGAAGACATGCTACGAGCTTGTGTTATTGATTTCGGAAATAGTTGGGATAGACATCTACTGTTAGCAGAATTTTCCTACAACAACAGCTACCATTCAAGCATTGAGATGGCGCCGTTTGAAGCACTTAATGGTAGAAAGTGCAGGTCTCCGATTTGTTGGAGTGAAGTGGGGGATAGACAGATTACGGGTCCGGAGATAATACAAGAAACTACCGAGAAAATCATCCAAATTCAACAAAGATTGAAAACTGCCCAGAGTCGACAAAAGAGCTACGCGGACAGTAAAAGAAAAGATATAGAGTTTGAAATTGGAGAAATGGTCATGCTTAAGGTTTCACCTTGGAAAGGCGTTGTTCGATTTGGTAAACGGGGGAAACTAAATCCAAGGTACATTGGACCATTCAAGATTATAGATCGTGTCGGACCAGTAGCTTACCAACTGGAGCTACCTCAACAACTCGCGGCTGTACATAACACTTTCCACGTCTCAAATTTGAAGAAATGTTTTGCTAAAGAAGATCTCACTATTCCGTTGGACGAAATTCAAATCAATGAAAAACTTCAATTCATTGAAGAACCCGTCGAAATAATGGATCGTGAGGTTAAGAGACTTAAACAAAACAAGATACCGATTGTTAAGGTTCGATGGAATGCTCGTAGAGGACCCGAGTTCACCTGGGAGCATGAAGATCAGATGAAGAAGAAATACCCGCATTTATTTCCAGAAGATACGTCAACACCTCCAACTGCTTAAAATTTCGGGACGAAATTTATTTAACGGGTAGGTACTGTAGTGACCCGAACTTTTCCATGTTTATATATATATTAAATGAAATTGTTATTTACATGATTAAGTATTTCCAACATATTAAGCAATCAAACTTTTTAAGACTTGATTAATTGAAATAGGTTTCATATAGACAATTGACCACCCAAGTTGACCGGTGATTCACGAACGTTAAAACTTATAAAAACTATATGATGACATATATATGGTTATATATATAGTTAACATGATTTTATTATAAGTATGTATCTCATTAGGTATTTTAACAATGAGTTATATACATAAAAATGAGACTATTAATTTAAGAAACTCGAAAACGATATATATAACGATTATCGTTATAACAACGTCTTACTAGGTACATATGAATCATATTAAGATATTGATACATTTGGTTAATTATGTTAAATGATAAGTAAATATATTATTAACTGTATTAACAATGAAATACATATGTAAAAATAAGACTACTAACTTAATGATTTCGAAACGAGACATATATGTAACGATTATCGTTGTAACGACATTTAACTGTATATATATCATACTAAGATATATTATATATCATAATATCATGATAATATAACAATTTAACATCTCATTTGTTATAATAAACAATGGGTTAACAACATTCAACAAGATCGTTAACCTAAAGTTTTCAAAACAACATTTACATGTAACGACTAACGATGACTTAACGACTCAGTTAAAATGTATATACATGTAGTGTTTTAATATGTATTCATACACTTTTGAAAGACTTCAAGACACTTATAAAAATACTTCAACTTAACAAAAATTCTTACAATTACATCCTCGTTCAGTTTCATCAACAATTCTACTCGTATGCACCCGTATTCGTACTCGTACAATACACAGCTTTTAGATGTATGTACTATTGGTATATACACTCCAATTATCAGCTCTTAGTAGCCCATGTGAGTCACCTAACACATGTAGGAACCATCATTTGGCAACTAGCATGAAATATCTCATAAAATTACAAAAATATGAGTAATCATTCATGACTTATTTACATGAAAACAAAATTACATATCCTTTATATCTAATCCATACACCAACGACCAAAAACACCTACAAACACTTTCATTCTTCAATTTTATTCATCTAATTGATCTCTCTCAAGTTCTATCTTCTAGTTCTAAGTGTTCTTCATAAATTCCAAAAGTTCTAGTTTCATAAAATCAAGAATACTTCCAAGATTGCAAGTTTACTTCCAAGTTTTCTAAATCCATTCCAAGTAATCATCCAAGATCAAGAAACCTTTGTTACTTACAGTAGGTTATCTTTCTAATACAAGGTAATAATCATATTCAAACTTTAATTCAATTTCTATAACTATAACAATCTTATTTCGAGTGGAAATCTTACTTGAAATTGTTTTCGTGTCATGATTCTGCTTCAAGAACTTTCAAGCCATCCAAGGATCCTTTGAAGCTAGATCCATTTTTCTCATTTCCAGTAGGTTTATCCAAGGAACTTGAGGTAGTAATGATGTTCATAACATCATTCGATTTATACATATAAAGCTATCTTATTCGAAGGTTTAAACTTGTAATCACTAGAACATAGTTTAGTTAATTCTAAACTTGTTCGCAAATAAAAGTTAATCCTTCTAACTTGACTTTTAAAATCAACTAAACATATGTTCTATATCTATATGATATGCTAACTTAATGATTTAAAACCTGGAAACACGAAAAACACCGTAAAACCGGATTTACGCCGTCGTAGTAACACCGCGGGCTGTTTTGGGTTAGTTAATTAAAAACTATGTTAAACTTTGATTTAAAAGTTGTTATTCTGGGAAAATTATTTTTATTATGAACATGAAACTATATCCAAAAATTATGGTTAAACTCAAAGTGGAAGTATATTTTCTAAAATGGTCATCTAGACGTCGTTCTTTCAACTGAAATGACTACCTTTACAAAAAAGACTTGTAACTTATTTTTCCGACGATAAACCTATACTTTTTCTGTTTAGATTCATAAAATAGAGTTCAATATGAAACCATAGTAATTTGATTCACTCAAAACGGATTTAAAATGAAGAAGTTATGGGTAAAACAAGATTGGATAATTTTTCTCATTTTAGCTACGTGAAAATTGGTAACAAATCTATTCCAACCATAACTTAATCAACTTGTATTGTATATTATGTAATCTTGAGATACCATAGACACGTATACAATGTTTCGACCTATCATGTCGACACATCTATATATATTTCGGAACAACCATAGACACTCTATATGTGAATGTTGGAGTTAGCTATACAGGGTTGAGGTTGATTCCAAAATATATATAGTTTGAGTTGTGATCAATACTGAGATACGTATACACTGGGTCGTGGATTGATTCAAGATAATATTTATCGATTTATTTCTGTACATCTAACTGTGGACAACTAGTTGTAGGTTAATAACGAGGACAGCTGACTTAATAAACTTAAAATATCAAAATATATTAAAAGTGTTGTAAATATATTTTGAACATACTGTGATATATATTTATATATTGTTATAGGTTCGTGAATTAAACAGTGGCCAAGTCTTACTTCCCGACGAACTAAAAATCTGTGAAAGTGAGTTATAGTCCCACTTTTAAAATCTAATATTTTTGGGATGAGAATACATGCAGGTTTTATAAATGATTTACAAAATAGACACAAGTACGTGAAACTACATTCTATGGTTGAATTATCGAAATCGAATATGGCCCTTTTTATTAAGTCTGGTAATCTAAGAATTAGGGAACAGACACCCTAATTGACGCGAATCCTAAAGATAGATCTATTGGGCCTAACAAACCCCATCCAAAGTACCAGATGCTTTAGTACTTCGAAATTTATATCATATCCGAAGGGTGTCCCGGAATGATGGGGATATTATTATATATGCATCTTGTTAATGTCGGTTACCAGGTGTTCACCATATGAATGATTTTTATCTCTATGTATGGGATGTGTATTGAAATATGAAATCTTGTGGTCTATTGTTACGATTTGATATATATATAGGTTAAACCTATAACTCACCAACATTTTTGTTGACGTTTAAAGCATGTTTATTCTCAGGTGAATACTAAGAGCTTCCGCTGTTGCATACTAAAATAAGGACAAGATTTGGAGTCCATGTTTGTATGATATTGTGTAAAAACTGCATTCAAGAAACTGATTTCGATGTAACATATTTGTATTGTAAACCATTATGTAATGGTCGTGTGTAAACAGGATATTTTAGATTATCATTATTTGATAATCTACGTAAAGCTTTTTAAACCTTTATTTATGAAATAAAGGTTATGGTTTATTTTAAAAATGAATGCAGTCTTTGAAAAACGTCTCATATAGAGGTCAAAACCTCGCAACGAAATCAATTAATATGGAACGTTTTTAATCAATAAGAACGGGACATTTCAAGTACGAACATTATGACCAATCCCATTACAACGATGGCACTTTCTCCTATTTACAGACGAATTACTGGCAGCCACTTCTCGAGCACTTTTATACCTTTTACTGCTGCGTTGACCTTTGTTTGGAACGACAACTGGAGCACGAACCTTTACATTACTTGGCTTTAAAAATCCCAAAACATTCTCAATTTGTTGAACCTTTGTTACTGAAGAATGTTGGTCAGGAATGGAAGGTGCAAATTCTTTAACAAAGCCATCAAACTTATCACTAAAAAGCTGGAGTATTTCTTTGTCATTCTTACAATTAGAAACAACTCTCCTAAAGGTATTGAAAAGATGTTTGGTAATCATGTAGGCATCAGAATGCTAATTAACACCAGCAAAAATAACATTCAAAGATTCAGATGAATCTCTAGTCCACCTCCTCAATATGTGTTGTTTAGGAATTTGAAAAATGTCATTAATTTCATAAACATGAAATATGTGACGACACAAACGACCTTCACGGTTGAACAACAGACACGAACAATGTGCTTCACCAGATACAGAATGAAGAGATATCTGAGGGAAAAAATATATATATATATATATATATATATATATATATATATATATATATATATATATATATATATATATATATATATATATATATATATATATATATATATATATATATAAACAAAAACAAAAAGGTACATAAATAACAGAAACAAACGGAAAAAAATGAAAAAACTAACCTTGTAAATCATTTTCTTACGAGGAGGAATGAACTTTTCCTGAACTTCAATAATCTTTTTAAGTTCTTCATCACCCTCAGCAACACAACTTATTCGAGAACACATTTTATCAGATTGAAAAATTTCATCTTGAACTAACAAAAAAAAGGTGGGAGTGTACACGTCTCTTGCATGAAGCTCAATCGACTTAACAGTTCTACACTTAATAGATCTGCTTTCCATTTGAGAATCTATCAATCTGGTATTATGACGCTGCTTATCCATGGCAGCATCAAATCTAGAAAAGAAATCAACTAAATTTGAATGCTTATTTTTACATTTAGAGAAAAACGAATTCTCACTTTCAGATAATGAGGATGTTCGCATTAAGCCATTCATTGGTACACCTCTAAAAAGCAAGGAATCCACATCTCCTTGATTGCATACATATCGTCAAACCACTTTGCACCATCTAACTCAAAATCTTCAATTAACGACTTCCAATGTCTTTCAAAAGATGATACAGACATTTCTTTGTTCCAAAATATGTAATTCATACGTTTGCGGAAACCTTTATTATTATACAAAACATAACCAACCTGAAAAACAAATGTAACAAAACAAAAAATATTAAGATACATCATATGAATATTAACAAAAATAATATAACTTAGTATTGAAAAAACAAATAGATATTAAAATACAACACATGAATGATAACAAAAAAATGAATAAAAAGTTACCATTTCATTTAAGAAAATATAAAAAACAGGAGATGAATGATAAAAAAATAAAATAATTAATAAATATACATAAAAAGTTACATGTTCTTTAAAATAAAAGTTACCTTATCCTTTAACTTCTGACTGATGTGCCACATACATAATCTGTGTTTTACAGTTTTAAACTTCTCAGCCACCGCTTCCAACACTGCAGGGTCTTGATCAGTAGTAACCAAACCAGGTTCATTAGAGAAAGTTTTTAGAAAACAGTCAATAAACCATTTGTACGAATCAATAGTTTCACGCGATAGCAATGCAGCACCAAAAATAACAAGCTTCTTGTGATTATCAATACCAGTGATAGGAACAAATCTCATATTGTACTTGAAAAAAAAATAATACAAAAAACAACATTAAGAGCTAACATACAACTAAAGAATGTTAAAACAAAAACAAGTTCAAATAAAAACCTAAAACAAAAAAAAAAACAAAAAATACCTATTGGTACCATATGTTGCATCAAATGACACAATGTCACCAAATTCTTTGTAATTCATTTTAGACAACTGATCAGCCCAAAAAACACCAGTTAAACAACCTTCTTCATCACATCTATACTCGCAAGTAAAATCAGGTAAAACCTCCTTCTTCCTAAGCAGATTTTCAATGACAATGTGAGCATCAGTTTCACAAATATGCCTTAGCAGATCACGCCTAAAATTTTTGTAATCTACATTAGTAGGACCAACCATATCATAACCACCACTAATATCACAGTTAATATGATGAGCAAGCATAGGGCCAATATTAGACTTCGAAGCAAGATCCTGAACAAAGTTTATATCAAAATACTGCATCTTTCTCTTCTTGTTCAGCGAATTCTTATTAGCTTCACAAACAAGCTTATGATTGTGCCCCTCAAAAAACTTGAAAATGAATATCTTACCATTTTCATATTTACACCTTAGATGTAACATCCCGTTTTTCTCGTACGTATCGAAAGGTACATACTTAATCATTTGTACGTTTATAACTCGTTAGCTTATGCGTAAATGTATGAATATATGTGTAGATATATATACATATATGTATACTTGATAATGTGTGCATATATAAGTTTAAACATGGGTTTTGTTAGCGTTAAGTCTTGTGAGACTATTGTTGAAGGCTAGGTGAAAATAGGAAGCGGGTTTGGATTGTACAAATTAAATAACATCGAAAATTGTTTAAGGTGGTCGAGCTGTTCAGATGCAGCTTTAGGCCGCGCCGCGGCAAATGGGTCCGCGCCGCGGCATATCGAGCGAACCAGGATCAGAGAGTGGGTTAAGAAGGGTCGAATTTCCCTTTATGTGTCGCGCCGCGATGAATGGAGCCGCGACGCGGCAGTCCTGCTGGATAGAATCCGGACTTAGCTCATTTAAGGGGCAAAATGGTAATTTGATATGTAGATCTGATGGGAGCATTAAATCTCCACCACTTATCCATTTAATTCAATTTCTTTTTCTCTTTTCTTTCCATTTTCTCTCCCAAAACACAAAACCCATTTAGATTAAATTTAAGATTTGGAGTTGGAGAATTGTGAATCAAACCTTGGAGCAAGAATTAAAGTTGTTCTTTGTGTCTCAAACTATGCGTTGATAGTCTCGGTAAGTTCTAACTCTATGTTTTGAGTTTTAATTGGTTAATGGCTAGGGTTTTGGTTACTAGAGACTTGTATGACCCTTTTGGGGGTAAAATGGGTGAATTTGGGTTATATTGTGGTAATGAAAACCCTAATAGCCATAATCTAGGGTTTGGACTAATGGTAAATAGGTCATGTTTGACAAGTTTGAAAGTGTATGTGTCAAAATGGGTCAAATAGAGTAATGTTGACCTAGTTTGGGTGAAATGGGTATGAATTACCCTAAGTTTGTGTTAGTTGAAATTGGTAGACTTTAATTCACTAGCTTTAATGATTAAAGTCGATTCTTAGCCATTTAAGGGGCGGATGTGATGTGGTTGAGCCATTTAATGCGAGTTGGGTCATTAAATGCTCAAGTAGGTGTAATGTGGTTAATTCCACTAGTTTGTGTATTAAATTTGTATTTAATGTATTAGGTACATTGCTTTGAAGTCGAAAGTGCGTAATCACCATCCTTGTGTCAAGGTGAGTGGAATACTTATGCGTATATGTATATAATGTATTTATTTGAGTAGGAGGAATGTGGCTTTGTCGCGTTGTTTAAGACATCACGTCCTATGTAACGAGTAGTATTGTCGCGTTGTTTAAGACACTACTCATTGTTTGATTGACATGTGGTATTGTCGTGTTGCCTAAGGCAACACATTGTCATGGGAGTGGATGTCGCGTTGTTTAAGACACCACTCATCGTTTTGATTGGCATGTGGAATTCGTTGCGTTGTTCAAGACACCACATTGTCATGGGGGTGAGTGAGTCGCATTGTTTAAGACATCACCCAGGGGATTAGTGATTACACATTGTTTAAGTAACACTAACGGATGTTATGAACTCCAACGGTCTTTTAAGTACCGTTCCCTTGTTCGATTGGTTAACCATGGTTGTAAGAATGTTGTGTTAGCATATTTAATTATGAACTATATGCTATTGGTATTGCTAGCTCCTTATGAATTCACGGTTATTGGTATATGCTTAATGTTGTGCATGGTTGTCGAATTGCTAGCTCGTGTACGATAATGTATAAGTGATGCAAGTAAGTAGATTATATATGTATGTGTATAATTATTGCATTCACTAAGCTTTGTTTACCCTCTCGTTGTTTACCTCTTTATAGGTTCGGTTGTGGACAAGGGTAAGGGCATTATTTTGGAGTAGAGTTCCCGCTTTGTTGATAGGGGATGCCTTTTTGGAAGTGTTAGCTCTTTGGAGTTTGACCGAGACTTGGGTAGTTTAACCCCAAACACCATGCTCGTCGAGTGTCGTTTGGATTATAAACTACCATTGTAGTGGGTCAAACTTGTATTAAAATTAATTAATGGCCTTCGTGCCTTTTGTAAAGATTTAAATTGATGTACGTTTAAATGGAACTTGTGGAATGGTTTACATATTTAATTGGCACGTAAATGTGTATTAAAAAAAAAAATTTATCGTATGGAATACGGGTTGGGTTGTTTCAAGTGGTATCAGAGCATGGTCTAAGGAATTTAGGCGACTTGAGATAGGTGCCTAGACTTAGACTTTTTTGTGCATGCGCTTTTATGCGGGACTTGTAGGACTTTGGGTCTAATCGGGAATTTGTTAGTGCTTAGGTCTATATGATTTAACCTTGCATTAATTGTTTGTGTTGAAGTTATAATCATCAAGTGAGATAGACGTTGTACTAGCAAGTTAATGCGACGTGCTCGCGTAACAATGATTAGCTACCGCTGTTACGGGTGCAAATCGTGTCAAACAAGTAATGTACGACGATTGTTGAGCAAGATGGAGTAGTGTGGCGTATATGCATATACAATTGTGTTATGTCCTTTCGTTTCGTTGTTTAATCTAATTCATTTTATAGAATAAAGATGAGAAACGGGCACGACACCAATGATGGAAGTACGAGTGAGGACGTTGAGTTCACGGCCAAAGTTGAGGCCATCTTTAAATGTCAAAAGGCGGAGTTCCTCGAGGATGTTAAGAAAATGTTTCTAGATACAATTGACGAGCAATTAGTCAATGTAGTCAAGGAGCAAGTGAAGGCCGTTCTTCAAGAGGATAATGTGGGGAGACGGGACTTCTTCTATAATAATTTCAAGGACTCTCAACCTCCTACCTTCGATGGTGAATGGGACCCACTTAAGAGTGCCCGTTGGATCTTCGATATGGAGGGGGAGTTTCGTACGTGTGAATGCCCTCTTGATAAAAAGACGAGATATGGTTGTAGCATGTTAAGGGGTGATGCTAAATTGTGGTGGGACGCGAAGATCCGACTTTATGGCGAAGAACAATGCATGGAGTTCACATGGGATGAATTCAAGGTGGAGTTTTTCGATGAATACCGAACTTCGGCCGATCTTACAAGGCTTAAGGATGAACTACGTTCCTTGAGGCAAGGGTCGATGGATTTGAACACTCTCAAATCCGTGTTTTTGTCCAAGACCCAATTTTGCCCGGAGTATGTCGGGAATGATAAAATGTTGAAAGAAGATTTCTATCGAATCTTGAATGATAACTATCAAGAGAAAATTAGTGTGAACGTGGTGAAGTGCTTCGATGAATTGTTCAATATGGCGAAGGGTTTTGAGGCGCTTGTGCTAAGAAAAGGTGGTTTTACTTTTGGTAAGAGGAAGTTCGAAGCTACTAGTCATTCGAACAAGAAGAGTAAAGGTGCAACCGATAGTGTGGGTAGTGTGAAGAAGAGTGCTCCGGGGGAATTTCGTTATTCTTGTCATAATTGTGGGCGAAGGGGGCACATGGCCCGTGATTGCACCAATCCACCTTCTACAGCCAAATTTACTTGTTTCAATTGTGGTAAAGAAAGGCACAAGAGGCCCGAGTGTCCCGAGTTACGCAATGATAATGTCAAGCGGCTAGAGAAGGCGGCGGGTATGGCTAGGGGTCGTAATTACTTGATGACGAACGAAGAAGCCAAACAATCCAATGAAGTCGTTTCAGGTACTTTCATGGTTAACTCTAATCCGGCATGGATCCTATTTGATAGCGGTGCGAATTTGTCGTTTGTATCTCCAAAATTTGTGCCTAGACTTAATAAGCCTTTAGCTAAGTTAAGTCGTCCGGTAGAAGTCGAAATAGCGGACGGTAAGACGGTGTTAGTGGTTGATGTGTGTAAAAATTGTGATGTCGTTTTTGGTACCGAAAACTTTAAGATTGATCTTATCCCGATGACTTTGGGCGATTTCGATATCGTTGTTGGTATGGATTGGCTCGATCATAATAGAGCCGATATTGCATGCCACGAAAAATTTATTCGTGTAAAGGCCCCAAGTGGGGGAGAGTTAATTATTCACGGCGATAAACGAAGAAGATTTGTGCCTATATGTTCTTTTGCACGGGCACGTCGTTTTCTTGTTAGTGGTGGCATAGCTTATCTTGCCCATGTTGTTGATACTCGTGATGAGCCACCCCCCATTCTTGAAATTCCGGTGGTTAGTGAATTCGAAGACGTTTTTCCGGACGAGTTACCGGGTGTTCTGGCGGAAAGACAAGTAGAATTTCGCATTGAGTTGGTTCCGGGGGCTACCCCCATTGCTAAAACTCCTTATCATTTAGCATCAACAGAAATACAAGAGTTTCTAAATCAAACCCAAGAGTTACTTGAGAAGGGTTTTATTTGACCGAGTGCTTCGCCATGGGGCGCTCCGGTTTAATTCGTAAAGAAGAAGGATGGTAGTATGCGGATGTGCATCGATTACCGGGAGTTAAATAAAGTGACGATCAAGAATCGTTATCCTTTGCCTAGGATTGACGATTTGCTTGACCAACTCCAAGGTGCAACGTATTTCTCTAAAATCGACCTACGGTTCAGCTATCACCAAATGCGGGTCCGTGAGGAAGATATCGAGAAAACGGCTTTTCGAACTAGTTATGGGCATTTTGAGTTTTTGGTTATGCCTTTTGGTCTTACGAATGCACCGGCGGCATTCATGGACCTTATGAACCGAGTGAGCCAACCTATGTTGGACAAGTCGGTGATTGTGTTCATTGACGACATACTAGTCTACTCGAAAAGTATGAATGAACATGAACGTCATTTGCGAGAAGTATTGAAGACGTTAAGAAAGGATAAGTTGTATGCCAAGTTCTCCAAATGTGAATTTTGGCTAAGGGAGGTTCCATTCCTTGGCCACATTGTGAACAAGGACGGTATTCAAGTAGATCCGGGGAAGATTAAGACGGTAAAGAGTTGGAGACAACCGACTACGCCTACGGAGGTCCGAAGTTTTCTCGGATTGGCTGGTTATTATCGTCGGTTTATCCAAGACTTTTCTAAGATCGCTTCTTCATTGACGAAGTTGACGAGGAAGGACGCGAGATTTAATTGGGAAAACGAGCAAGAAATTGCTTTTCAATTGTTAAAAGAGAAGTTGTGCCAAGCTCCGGTGTTAGTGTTGCCAGAAGGAGTGGAAGACATGACGGTTTATTGTGATGCTTCGTTAAATGAGCTCGGGTGTGTTCTAATGCAAAGAGGTAAAGTCATTGCTTATGCCTCTCGACAACTAAAAGAACACGAAACGAGATATCCGACTCATGATCTTGAGTTGGCGGACGTTGTGCATGCGTTGAAAATTTGGCGCCATTACTTGTATGGTGTCAAGAGTACGATTTATTCGGATCATAAGAGTTTGAAACATCTCTTTAATCAATGAGATTTAAATTATCGTCAACGTAGGTGGATGGATGTGGTAAAAGATTATGACTGTGAAATACTTTATCATCCGGGCAAGGCGAATGTAGTCGCGGATGCGTTAAGTCGAAAGAGTCATCACCCGGCGTTACGATTGGGATTGTTACGTATGATTATTACTAACGATTTTCTTGAAAAACTTGGTGTGATTCAAATAGAGGCTTATGTTCACAACAAGCATGCGGAACGAATTGTGGGGCAATCGGAACTCATTACTATGGGTTCGCGTGGGTTGTTGTCTTTTCAAGGAAGAGTGTGGGTGCCTAAGATGGGTGATTATCGATAAGTGCTACTTGATGAAGCACATAGGTCAAAGTATTCCATTCATCCGGGCGCGACGAAAATGTATCTTGACTTGAGGAAGGATTATTGGTGGCCGGGCATGAAACGCGATGTCGTAAAATATGTTGAATAATGTGTTACATGTTTGCAAGTTAAAGCCGAACACCAAAAGCCGTATGGTAAGTTGCAACCGTTAGAAATCCCAAAATGGAAATGGGAGCACATTACCATGGATTTCATCACAAAGTTACCTAAAACGGCGAGAACCCAATTTGATTCGATTTGGATTATAGTTGATCGATTGACGAAAAGTGCTTTGTTTCTTCCCATTAAGGAAGAAATATCGTCGGAGACGTTGGCTAAGTAGTTTATCAAGGAAGTCATCTCTCAACACGGGGTTCCTATATCTATTATTTCGGATCGAGATACCCGTTTTACATCTCGGTTTTGGGAAAAGTTTCACGAAGATATGGGTACACAATTGAAACTGAGCACGGCGTATCATCCTCAAACGGACGGTCAAACCGAACGTACGAATCAAACATTGGAGGATATGTTACGGGCGTGTATTATTGATTTTGGTGGTAGTTGGGACGAGCACTTACCTTTGGTGGAATTCTCGTACAATAATAGTTATCATACTAGTATCGGGATGCCGCCATATGAGATGCTTTATGGGTATAGGTGTCGAACCCCGATTTGTTGGGGTGAAGTGGGACAAAAGGAAATCGGGAGTACCGATTTGGTCTTAGAGATGAATAGCAAAATTGATATTATTCGAGAGCATATGAAAAAGGCTCAAGATAGGCAAAATTCGTATGCCGACAAGCGTAGACGAACGATCGAATTTCAAGAAGGTGACATGGTGATGCTTAAGGTTTCGCCATGGAAGGGTATTATTCGATTTCCAAAATGAGGAAAGTTAGCTCCTCGGTTTATTGGACCATTTAAGGTTTTAGCTCGTGTTGGTGAAGTCGCGTATCGTTTGGAATTACCCGAAGAGCTTTCGGGGATCCATAATACATTTCATGTTTCCCATCTCCGTAAGTGTCTTGCGGATGATTCATCTTGGGTGCCTTTAGACGAGATTGAGCTAAATAATAAGTTAGAGTATATTGAGGAGCCGATCGCTATACTCGATGAGAAGGTCAAGAAGTTAAGACATAAAGAGGTAAGGACCTTTAAAGTCCAATGGTGTTGAAGTAAAGGTTCCGAATTTACTTGGGAGCCCGAAGAGTTCGTATTGGTTTATCTTCCAGCTTGTCATGTGGCTTGGATCGCGAGGACGCGCTCCGATTCAAGTGGGGGAGAGTTGTAACATCCCGTTTTTCCCGTACGTATCGAAAGGTACATACTTAATCATTTGTACGTTTATAACTCGTTAGCTTATGCGTAAATGTATGAATATATGTGTAGATATATATATACATATATGTATACTTGATAATGTGTGCATATATAAGTTTAAACATGGGTTTTGTTAGCGTTAAGTCTTGTGAGACTATTGTTGAAGGCTAGGTGAAAATAGGAAGTGGGTTTGGATTGTACAAATTAAATAACATCGAAAATTGTTTAAGGTGGTCGAGCTGTTCAGATGCAGCCTTAGGCCACGCAGCGACAAATGGGTCCGCGCCGCGGTATATCGAGCGAACCAGGATCAGAGAGTGGGTTGAGAAGGGTCGAATTTCCCTTTATGTGTCACGCCGCGACGAATGGAGCCGCGCCGCGACAGTCCTGCTGGATAGAATCCGGACTTAGCTCATTTAAGAGGTTTTAAGGGGCAAAATGGTAATTTGACATGTAGATCTGATGGGAGCATTAAATCTCCACCACTTATCCATTTAATTCAATTTCTTTTTCTCTTTTCTTTCCATTTTCTCTCCCAAAACACAAAACCCATTTAGATTAAATTTAAGATTTGGAGTTGGAGAATTGTGAATCAAACCTTGTAGCAAGAATTAAAGTTGTTCCTTGTGTCTCAAACTACGCGTTGATAGTCTCGGTAAGTTCTAACTCTAACTCTAAGTTTTGAGTTTTAATTGGTTAATGGCTAGGGTTTTAGTTACTAGAGACTTGTATGACCCTTTTGGGGGTAAAATGGTTGAATTTGGGTTATGTTGTGGTAATGAAAACCCTAATAGCCATAATCTAGGGTTTGGACTAATGGTAAATAGGTCATGTTTGACAAGTTTGAAAGTGTATGTGTCAAAATGGGTCAAATAGAGTAATGTTGACCTAGTTTGAGTGAAATGGGTATGAATTACCCTAAGTTTGTGTTAGTTGAAATTGGTAGACTTTAATTCACTAGCTTTAATGATTAAAGTCGAGTCTTAGCCATTTAAGGGGCGGTTGTGGTGTGGTTGAGCCATTTAATGCGAGTTGGGTCATTAAATGCTCAAGTAGGTGTAATGTGGTTAATTCCACTAGTTTGTGTATTAAATTTGTATTTAATGTATTAGGTACATTGCTTTGAAGTCGGAAGTACGTAATCACCATCCTTGTGTCAAGGTGAGTGGAATACTTATGCGTATATGTATATAATTTATTTATTTGAGTAGGAGGAATGTGGCTTTGTCGCGTTGTTTAAGACACCACGTCCTATGTAACGAGTAGTATTGTCGCGTTGTTTAAGACACTACTCATTGTTTGATTGACATGTGGTATTGTCGTGTTGTCTAAGGCAACACATTGTCATGGGAGTGGATGTCGCGTTGTTTAAGACACCACTCATCGTTTTGATTGGCATGTGGAATTCGTCATTTTGTTCAAGACGCCACATTGTCATGGGGGTGAGTGAGTCGCGTTGTTTAAGACATCACCCGGGGGATTAGTGATTACGCGTTGTTTAAGTAACACTAACGGATGTTATGAACTCCAACGGTCCTTTAAGTACCGTTCCTTTGTTCGATTGGTTAACCATGGTTGTAAGAATGTTGTGTTAGCATATTTAATTATGAACTATATGCTATTGGTATTGCTAGCTCCTTATGAATTCGCGGTTATTGGTATATGCTTAATGTTGTGCATGGTTGTCGAATTGCTAGCTCGTGTACGATAATGTGTAAGTGATGCAAGTAAGTAGATTATATATGTATGTGTATAATTATTGCATTCACTAAGCTTTGCTTACCCTCTCGTTGTTTACCTCTTTATAGGTTCGGTTGTGGACAAGGGTAAGGGCATTATTTTGGAGTAGAGTTCCCGCTTTGTTGATAGGGGATGCCTTTTTGGAAGTGTTGGCTATTTGGAGTTTGACCGAGACTTGGGTAGTTTAACCCCAAACACCATGGTCGTCGAGTGTCATTTGGATTATAAACTATCATTGTAGTGGGTCAAACTTGTATTAAAATTAATTAATGGCCTTCGTGCCTTTTGTAAACATTTAAATTGATGTACGTTTAAATGGAACTTGTGGAATGGTTTACATATTTAATTGGCGCGTAAATGTGTATTAAAAAAAAATTATCGTATGGAATACGGGTTGGGTTGTTTCATTAGACTAGCCTCACAACCACACTTAATTGTTGAAGACTTACGGTTAGCAAATTTAGGAGGTTTATTCGAAGAATGTTCATCATTAACCTGATTATCAACAACTTCTTTACCTTTCCTAGATTGACGTTTCGATTTATTGTTCACAGCCTCCGCATGATTAGAAATAACACTTGAATTTCTTTTCGATATATCAACATGATTAGAAACAACACAGGGTTCATTAACAAGAGTATCAATAGCTAATCTTTTAGGAACACCCGACCTGATACACCTGAACACAACGTAATTGATAGTACCATCAGCCAACCTATTAAATGAAGCTTTCTTTACATCAAATCCAGCACATTCAGCATAACTCTCATAAAAACGCATGCAATGATCATAAGAAGGATAAACAGAATCAACAACAGGCTTTAATGCATCAGGAACTACTGGAAACCATAACCTAGAACCATTTGAAGTTCGATGCTCAACTGAACTCAGTATATGATTATATTCATCAATAACAGGGAAAGCATTCAGAACATCTGTAAAAGAAAAAAAAACTTAAGTAAGAACTATAAAAAATATTAACATACATGTGATGTACCATAATAAGTAACGCGAGAACATGAAAAAAGTAACAAAAGTTTTGGATCAAAAAGTAAAATGCATCTGATGTATGATAGGATCTAAGAAAAATAACATAAATTATGAATACGAATTAAACAAATAACACACATATGACGTATGCTAATATAATGATAAAAACAGTATTGTATTACAGTAAAATGCATCTTATGTATGATAATATCTAATGATAAATCAAAATAATGTATAGGTATTAAACAAATAACATACATATGACGTATGTTAATATAATGATAAAAACAGTAAAATGCATCTGATGTATAATAATATCTAAAAGAAAATTAAATATTGTATAGGTAATAAACAATAACATACATATGATGTATGTTTATATATTGATGAAAACAGTATTGTATTACAGTACAATGCATCTGATGTATGATAACATGTAAAGATAAAACACATATTGTATAGGTATTAAACAATAACATACATACAATGTATGATAATATATTGATGAAAACCGTATTAGATTCTATAAAATTGAGAATAAAACAGCAACATACATTGAATGAATGATAGTAGAAAAAGTAAAATAAAACAGTAACAGATGAAAATTAAATAATTATAAAACTTACCAGATGAATCAGCGATATCAATTCCAGAAACATTAGGAGATACAGGATGATTAATGTAGTGACCCGAACTTTTCCATGTTTATATATATATTAAATGAAATTGTTATTTACATGATTAAGTGTTTCCAACATGTTAAGCAATCAAACTTGTTAAGACTTGATTAATTGGAATAGGTTTCATATAGACAATTGACCACCCAAGTTGACCGGTGATTCACGAATGTTAAAACTTGTAAAAACTATACGATGACATATATATGGTTATATATATAGTTAACATGATTTTATTATAAGTATGTATCTTATTAGGTATTTTAACAATGAGTTATATACATAAAAATGAGACTATTAATTTAAGAAACTCGAAAACGATATATATAACGATTATCGTTATAACAACGTCTTAATAGGTACATATGAATCATATTAAGATATTGATACACTTGGTTAATTATGTTAAATTATAAGTAAATATATTATTAAGTGTATTAACAATGAAATACATATGTAAAAATAAGACTACTAACTTAATGATTTCGAAACGAGACATATATGTAACGATTATCGTTGTAACGACATTTAACTGTATATATATCATACTAAGATATATTATATATCATAATATCATGATAATATAACAATTTAACATCTCATTTGTTATAATAAACAATGGGTTAACAATATTCAACAAGATCGTTAACCTAAAGGTTTCAAAACAACGTTTACATGTAACGACTAACGATGACTTAACGACTCAGTTAAAATGTATATACATGTAGTGTTTTAATATGTATTCATACACTTTTGAAAGACTTCAAGACACTTATCAAAATACTTCTACTTAACAAAAATGCTTACAATTACATCCTCGTTCAGTTTCATCAATAATTCTACTCGTATGCACCCGTATTCGTACTCGTACAATACACAGCTTTTAGATGTATGTACTATTGGTATATACACTCCAATGATCAGCTCTTAGCAGCCCATGTGAGTCACCTAACACATGTGGGAACCATCATTTGGCAACTAGCATGAAATATCTCATAAAATTACAAAAATATGAGTAATCATTCATGACTTATTTACATGAAAACAAAATTACATATCCTTTATATCTAATCCATACACCAATGACCAAAAACACCTACAAACACTTTCATTCTTCAATTTTATTCATCTAATTGATCTCTCACAAGTTCTATCTTCAAGTTCTAAGTGTTCTTCATAAATTCCAAAAGTTCTAGTTTCATAAAATCAAGAATACTTCCAAGATTGCAAGTTTACTTCCAAGTTATCTAAATCCATTCCAAGTAATCATCCAAGATCAAGAAACCTTTGTTACTTACAGTAGGTTATCTTTCTAATACAAGGTAATAATCATATTCAAACTTTAATTCAATTTCGATAACTATAACAATCTTATTTCGAGTGGAAATCTTACTTGAAATTGTTTTCGTGTCATGATTCTGCTTCAAAAACTTTCAAGCCATCCAAGGATCCTTTGAAGCTAGATCTATTTTTCTCATTTCCAGTAGGTTTATCCAAGGAACTTGAGGTAGTAATGATGTTCATAACATCATTCGATTCATACATATAAAGCTATCTTATTCGAAGGTTTAAACTTGTAATCACTAGAACATAGTTTAGTTAATTCTAAACTTGTTCGCAAATAAAAGTTAATCCTTCTAACTTGACTTTTAAAATCAACTAAACACATGTTCTATATCTATATGATATGCTAACTTAATGATTTAAAACCTGGAAACACGAAAAACACCGTAAAACCGGATTTACGCCGTCGTAGTAACACCGCGGGCTGTTTTGGTTAGTTAATTAAAAACTATGATAAAATTTGATTTAAAAGTTTTTATTCTGGGAAAATTATTTTTATTATGAACATGAAACTATATCCAAAAATTATGGTTAAACTCAAAGTGGAAGTATGTTTTCTAAAATGGTCATCTAGACGTCGTTATTTCGACTGAAATGACTACCTTTACAAAAACGACTTGTAACTTATTTTTCTGACTATAAACCTATACTTTTTATGTTTAGATTCATAAAATAGAGTTCAATATGAAACCATAGCAATTTGATTCACTCAAAACGGATTTAAAATGAAGAAGTTATGGGTAAAACAAGATTGGATAATTTTTCTCATTTTAGCTACGTGAAAATTGGTAACAAATCTATTCCAACCATAACTTAATCAACTTGTATTGTATATTATGTAATCTTGAGATACCATAGACACGTATACAATGTTTCGACCTATCATGTCGACACATCTATATATATTTCGGAACAACCATAGACACTCTATATGTGAATGTTGGAGTTAGCTATACAGGGTTGAGGTTGATTCCAAAATATATATAGTTTGAGTTGTGATCAATACTGAGATACGTATACACTGGGTCGTGGATTGATTCAAGATAATATTTATCGATTTATTTCTGTACATCTAACTGTGGACAACTAGTTGTAGGTTACTAACGAGGACAGCTGACTTAATAAACTTAAAACATCAAAATATATTAAAAGTGTTGTAAATATATTTTGAACATACTTTGATATATATGTATATATTGTTATAGGTTCGTGAATCAACCAGTGTCCAAGTCTTACTTCCCGACGAAGTAAAAATCTGTGAAAGTGAGTTATAGTCCCACTTTTAAAATCTAATATTTTTGGGATGAGAATACATGCAGGTTTTATAAATGATTTACAAAATAGACACAAGTACGTGAAACTATATTCTATGGTTGAATTATCGAAATCGAATAGGCCCCTTTTTATTAAGTCTGGTAATCTAAGAATTAGGGAACAGACACCTTAATTGACGCGAATCCTAATGATAGATCTATTGGGCCTAACAAACCCCATCCAAAGTACCGGATGCTTTAGTACTTTGAAATTTATATCATATCCGAAGGGTGTCCCGGAATGATGGGGATATTCTTATATATGCATCTTGTTAATGTCAGTTACCAGGTGTTCACCATATGAATGATTTTTATCTCTATGTATGGGATGTGTATTGAAATATGAAATCTTGTGGTCTATTGTTACGATTTGATATATATAGGTTGACGTTTAAAGCATGTTTATTCTCAGGTGAATACTAAGAGCTTCCGCTGTTGCATACTAAAATAAGGACAAGATTTGGAGTCCATGTTTGTATGATATTGTGTAAAAACTGCATTCAAGAAACTGATTTCTATGTAACATATTTGTATTGTAAACCATTATGTAATGGTCATGTGTAAACAGGATATTTTAGATTATCATTATTTGATAATCTACGTAAAGCTTTTTAAACCTTTATTTATGAAATAAAGGTTATAGTTTGTTTTAAAAATGAATGCAGTCTTTGAAAAACGTCTCATATAGAGGTCAAAACCTCGCAACGAAATCAATTAATATGGAACGTTTTTAATCAATAAGAACGGGACATTTCAGTTGGTATCAGAGCATTGGTCTTAGAGAACCAGAAAATTTGCATTAGTGTGTCTTATCGAGTTTGTTAGGATGCATTAGTGAGTCTGGACTTCGACCGTATTTTCTTTAAAAATGATTGCTTAACATTTTTGTTGGAAACTATATATTATTAACATGTATATATTATGTGATATATTAATCTCTTAACATGTTTGATATTGTGTGATAGATGTCTACCTCTAGCACAAATTCCATTGACTCACCTAATAATAACGAAGAGTCGAATATATATTGGACTGATTCACAAGTTCCCGAAGAAGAACCGGAAGAAGAATCAGAACCGGAAGAAGAATCAGAACCGGAAGAGGAGGAACCGGAGGAGGAAATAGAACCGGTGGGGGAAATAATAAAATGGTTAAGTAAAAGAAAATCCTCAACCAACCTACCAAGGTTAATTATGGTCAATGGTGTTTCCGCCAAGGAAGCAAAATATTTGGAGGATTACCAATTCTCCGATGAATTGGATTCCGACGAGAATTCCGATGATGTTATAGAAATTACCCCAACTGAATTTAAAAAGGCAAAAGAAAATAATAAGGGAAAGGGCATAAAAATAGAGAAATCTAATTCCAACCCCGATGAACTTTATATGTATCGTCAACCCCCGAAGCCCTTAAGTTGTAACAATGACCCGGGAACCTCTAAACCACCAGGTTTTTCTAAACCGTTGTGGAAAACGACAGCTCGTATTAGGGGAACATCATATATCCCTAGAAACTTGGCAAAACGAACCAAAACCGAAGAAGAAGAAACGAGCGAGTCGGAATAAGATAGTTGTATTCGTGTGGTGTAATATATGTAATATAGTGTGCTTATGCTTTATGATATATGTAAAAATTGCTTGTATTAATAAGTATTTTTTTTATGAATCTAACTCTTGTCTATTTTATAGTATAAAAACACAAAATGGATCGACAACCCAATATTTTAAGAGACCTACCCGGAGACATGATTGATGAAATCTTGTCTAGAGTCGGTAAAAATTCTTCGGCACAACTATTTACGGCGAAATCAGTTTGTAAGACATTCAAAGAATGTTCTAAGAATGTCTTGGTTTATAAGAGACTTTCGATCCAAAGATGGGGGATATCACATTGGGAAATCCATAAGTTACGATGTGTTTACTTTGACGCATATATTGCGGGGAACTCAAATGCTATTTTACGCAACTGGTTAAGAAATTATTTTGACTCAATATATCCGAATATAGGACTTCGTGATTTAGAAAAAGTGGCTAACATGCAACATAAAGAAGCATGTTATGCTTACGGGTTAGTAATGTTCGCTTCTCACCAAAGTGAGAACAAGAACATCGGGCTACAACTATTAAACAAAACGTTCCCATAAGTAACGGAGTCGGTAATTGGGGTAAGAAATGAGGTTTTTAGATTGTTACGTAACCCTCGTCCCTTTGACGACGTTACAACACGCTGTCTTATCAACGGCCATAACGGTTATGTTCCACAAGACCAAGGATGGGAAGTAGTCCTAGTAAAACCAGAATGCATGACTTGTTTCTGGACGTATGAATTACGTGTCTTTATTGCCTTTGTTGAACGACTTGTGTACTAGCTAGAATTATCTTCACAACTATCTTGTATCAAAGTTATTGTGTGCTATATTTCATGCTTTATGTAAAATAAGCGGTATTGTAAGTTTGTAAAATATTGTATAAAAGTTTGAACGCGAAATATTATTATAATCAGTTTTTCATATAGAATTATAGTAGTTGAATTGTATATTAGCTACTAAGTATGAACTTAACGGGCAGGTACTACCCGAATTTAAACTTATAAAACGCTAATATGAAGAAAAAGCTTTTATAAATGAGTTCATATTATGCTACGAAATACTATTAACTACTCTTAATATTCTGTATGATTAACTTGTTCCATTTGACTATTTTGAAGGAAATGGCACCGACTACTCGACACACCGTGAATATGAATGAAGAGGAATTCCGTACTTTTCTAGCTTCAAACATAGCCGCAGTACAGGCTGCGCTACATACCAACAATAACCTTGGATCTAGCAGTATAGGAAATCGTGTAGGATGCACCTACAAAGAATTCACTGCCTGCAAACCTTTGGAATTTGAAGGAACCGAAGGAACGATCGGATTGAAACGGTGGACCGAGAAGGTCGAATCCGTGTTTGCCATAAGTGTAACGACCCGGAAATTTCCGACCAAATTTAAACTCTAATCTCTATATGGTTCCGACACGATAAGCAAAAACCCTAAAGTTGACCCGCAATTTTTCGATCGTTCTATACTCATAAGATTAATATTTACATAAATTAAACCTTACCAACATGATAAGCAATCCAAATTGTTGAGACTTATGTTTTCAAAAAGAGTTTTACACAACGTTTGACCGTCTAGTTTGACCGATGATATCACGAACTATACAATATATGATAATTATACGTTTGTGTATATATATGTATATATACATATTTAACATGATCTAAGAATGTTTTAATATCTCATTTTGTATTAATAACAATAAGTTATAAGTATATTTTGAAACTACTAACTTAAGTTTTCAAAACGATAACCATACGTAACGTTATTTGACTTAAATACTTATGACCTATAATGTTTATACATATATCGTATAAGTAATGTATTTAATCACTTTTAAAGACTTAAATACATAAAACAATATAAGTATATTTACAAAAGATAGCTATATTTGAATCCTCGTTCCGTTTTCTCAAAGATTTCTATACGTATACCTAGGGTATATGTACCCGTATCATACGCAGCTTCTAGATGTATTTACTATTGGTATATACCAATAAAAATCTGCTCCTTAGCAGCCTTAAATGATTAAGAAACATGTGGAACCAACCATTTGTCAAGTAGCATGAATTATTTAGCAAGAAAACAAAGTTAGGTATTTTTTTTTCCTTTATAACCTAAAAATGTTTTTATGCATGCACACCATTTCTTCACCCCATTTTCTCATACTTACACTTCCATTTCTCTCTCAAAATACTCTTAACTTCATACTTGATCATCTCCAAGCATTTCCCCATCATTTAGCTTCAAAAACCTTACTTAAACACCATAAGAAAACCATACAAAAACACTTCAAGAAATCCTTCCAAGAACACAAACTTACTTCCAATCTTTCATCCAATTCCATCACCCTTTTGGTTCTAGCTTTTTATTCCTCTTTTACAGCAACCTTGTCCAAGGAACTTGAGGTAGTATCTATGTTCATAACCTTATTCGATTCATATATATATATAGCTATCATATTTTGTGGTATACAATTTTAACAACAAGAACATAGTTTGAAAGTTTTCAAACTTGTTTGCAAACTAAATAGATCCTTCTAACTTAACTTTTAAAATACTTCAAGACCTGTAATATAACTTAAATATATGCTAACTTAACAAGGTATAACTTAGTTTTTCAAAGAATATCTTAAAAACTGTTTTTACGACGTCGGAGTGCAACCGGGGACTGTTTTGGGTTGGATAATTAAAAACCATTTTAAACTTTGAATTGGAGGTTTATTTTTTGGAAAAATAATTTTTACTATGAATATGATAACACATAAAAATTTCATGATTTAATTCAAAGTATAAGTATTTTTAGAAAAATGGTCATTAAGTGTTATTTTTTTGTAACAAAAATGTTTAACTTCATAAGTTTCACTAAAGTTTCACCTATGCCGTGTGATTTTGAATACAAACCAAGGTATTTTCAGTTCATATTCTTAAAGAGGGACTCGATCCAAGGAGATGGCAAGTTGAATCAATGAAAACGGATTTGTAACGAAGAAACTATGACCGAAACAAAATTGGTTATCCTAGACTTGTTTAACTTCGGGATTAATTGGGAAAAATTAAATAAATCACATATTTCTAAGATAACATGATATTTTATATATATGTACTTATAATTCAATTTTATATGGTTCAGGATCACCCGTAAACAACACGAGAAGATTAATCATAAGATCCCATGTTTGTACGCAACACGTCATTTGACAACACCGGTACTTTATGTACGCAACACGTCATTTGACAACACCGGTACCGTGGGTCAAGATTAATCTCGACCAATACATATACGATGGGGTTTTATTTATTTCGTTGGGGGTTTTATTTATTTCATTGCGGGTATATTAAACATCTAAAAATGAACCATTAAAATTGAATTACTAACAATGAGCTGCTAACTATGGACTAAGGAATTATTCAAAGTATTAAAAGTATAACAAGTATATATATGTGACGTTTGTTTAAAAAGAAAAGGTATTGATATATTATATATGGATAGGTTCGTGATATCAACCGGAGACCAAGTCAAATTATATATATCTTCAAGACGAAAGTGAGTATATAGTCCCACTTTTAAACTCTAAATATTTCGGGATGAGAATACATGTATTTTATGTTTTACGTTATGGACACAAGTAACTGAAAAATATATTCTACGTTGAGTTGTACCACTGGCATACTTCCCTGTAGCTTGGTAACTGTTATTTACAGCGGTATTGTAAACGCGAATCCTGTTGATAGATCTATCGGGCCTGACAACCCCAACCGGACTGGACGACCAGTATTCAACGGTTGCACAGTACTTCGTTTCGTGACTACACTTGGTACAGTGTAGTAAGATTTCATATTAAAGGGAATATGCGACGTGATTAATTGTTAAGTATGGTTACCAAGTGCTCAACCACTTAGAATATTTTTATTAAAATGTTTATATATGAAATCTTGTGGTCTATATTTATATCGCTGTCGACATTAAACCTATATCTCACCAACTTTATGTTGACATTTTAAAGCATGTTATTCTCAGGTATGAATTAAGTCTTCCGCTGTGCATTATCTCGTACTAAGGATACTACTTGAGGCCATTAAGGACTTATATCATAAGGCGTTGCATTCGAATCATTGAAGTTCATAGAGACTATTATTAAGTAAATGGCGGTTTAGGTCATTTGAATATTATGAAATGTCAGGCGAATATGTCAATTATGGATGTAACTATAGATTGCCTTTTAAGAATAAATGCAACGTTTGTAAGATGTATCATATAGAGGGCAAGTACCTCGCAATGTTATCAGCTATTGTAATTCGTTTGTAATCAATATGGACAACGTCCGGATGATTAGTTTCGGATCCTTTCAGTTGGTATCAGAGCGTTGGTCTTAGCGAACCAGGCCTTGCATTAGTGTGTCTAACTAGTAGTTGTTAGGATACATTAAGTGAGTCTGGACTTTGACCGTGTCTGCCTGTCAAAAGTTTTGCTTATCAATCCTAGTCGGAAATCATCTGCTTATCATCCTTAGGGAACTGCCTGCTTATCATTCTTAAGTCTAGACACGTCTTACTGCATTTAGTGCATCGATAATGTATAGACAAAATTCATATCCTAGCGTATCTGTTACTATAGACATTGCCTGACGTATTTCAAAGATTCTCCGTAATTCATGGGATTTTGATATTATATATACATATGTAAATTATGTATTGAAGAGTACCAAACCCAACTCCTATAATCTATTCCAAACCAAAAGTTCATTTCTCCGACCATACAAGATGGATTCTTCATCCAGCTCAAATTCCTCCGACTTCGATAGCTTCGCCGATATGGATTTCCATTCGAGCTCCGAGAACAGCGTTACCGGAATGGATCAACCAATTTCCCATCATCTATTCTGGATGAATTGGGGATGGGTTCGTAATATACTAAATTTCTGGAGGCAAGAAGAAGGTGATCCATTCCATCCACCAAATTGTCCTCTTAACGATGAACCTGAAGCACTTACCGGCGAACCTATTCGAAACACCATTTTCTCGCTCATTTCTAGAGTATCTCGTCATGATTACATACTATCCCATATTTCAAATCTTGTTCATTCGCTCGTTCCAACCGTCAATCATCCCGGTATAATAGAAGAAGTCAACGAACTCCGTGCTCGGGTAGTGGTTTTGGAGAATATGGTGCGAAGGTTACAAACACCAACAGCAGCACCAGCAGCATAATCCGTACTACCATCGTCAACGCCGACAGTACCTTTATCACCCCAAACACAACCGCGCCTTAAATCTCAACATCGCAATCTGTATCTCGAATATCAACATCACACGACTCAATATCTGTACTTCGAGTATGATCTTCGTTCTATATATCGTTCTACATCGATTATCTTCGCTTTACGTATCGTATGACGATTATGTAATTTCTAAAGTCTTAGAGATTATGTAATCTAGAATTAACGATAAATCAAATGAGTTTAATATCTTATTGACTCATTAAATCTATGATTATCTCTGAAGAAAATATATATGCAAGTATATTTTCATAAAGATAGTAATTAAAAATTCCTTCGTACAAACTATTAATGATGAAAATATTTTAACGGGTGGGTAGTACCCGAGGAATATTTAGAATTCACATTAATAAGTTATATTGTACATTCTTGAATCTGATTCAACGGTTATCTATTATCTTACTTACAACCACCGATATTCGTATCCGCTCACCCCAGAATAACCATTTTCAATCAAATTTCATATTCGGATTTTGACCTACCAGAATCCAACAAGTGGCATAAAGAAGAAAACATTGGACAAAATAAAAAAAAAATTGTTAGAAACACACGATTTAACTAATTAAAAATCTATTAAGGATTCCACGCTAACTGTTCCGGCTAACTCTGGACAATTAAAATGAATTAAAATGTTGATTGTAACATATGAAGCTAAACAATTCTTCAAGCTTGCCACTTGATTTTATCTTAAACCTCATTCGTAACTTGACGATTACAATTCGCATTCAAATCCTTTCATGATTCCTGAAAACACCTCGACCGAGAAGTTGAACCCGCCGCACCTCGCCTACGGAATGAAGATTTATACATACAGTTATACACCTGAAGAACTCTCGAACCCAAATTCATAATTTAACACATAACGTATTGAATCCTTTGCCATTTATTAGCAAGAACAACCCTACAATTCCTTTTCAAGAAGCTAATTTTGTCACAGCTCCACTTCGACTTTTCAGTGAGATTATTTCTATTATAATCATGATATTTATACCTTGTCCTTTCGCCGTCATTACCGTAAAACCTTTTATATCCCTCGACAACATCAACAGGTGCACCAGCAGATCGTTATCCTTTTGGCGAAATCAACAATCATTATTTTGAAAATCTCACGGAACTTCTTCCATCATATCTATAATGTCTATCCCTAAGAATTTCATAATCTGAACGTGAAGTTTCTGAAAAACACCCGGGACTATGAAATAGTTCTTGAAATGCTAACGAAGCAGCAAAAACTGTAAACGACTTTAACAGTCAAAAGTTTGATGACAAAGAATAGTAAGTTGGTAAAGCTGAAAAAAAAAAGTTTGGAACTAGAAAACGGATGAAGCAAAGTATGAAAGAGGCTGTGGATAAATCACAGGGACTGAACCTGCTCTCAAAGAATACAAACGATTCCGTACCTCCTGAAACCGTCAGTAAGAACCCTACTCTTTATTCAAAACCTTGCCCGGATGATATTTTTCATCATCATCTTATCTTAGATATTATAAGATATCTTCATATCATTCGTTATACATATTTTTCATATTTCTTGAGATATTTTTACAACTATTCCTATCTGCGATCATTTATCTCTCCGTAACATCTGCGTTACAATATAAAAGAAACTGTGTTAATTTCTAAATTCTGAAACCTCCGAGATTAAAATATAAATGATTTGAAGTAGTGTTGGGAACTGATGCATGAATTAGTATAATATAATGAAACTTGATCAACTTTATTATATTACAGTAAGTCATGTTAAGTTTCTAATGGAATGTGATGATTCACAGTACCGTCATCATGTGCCATGTTACACGGCTCTTACATTCTATCAAGTCTCCAAACATATTAGAACGTATCACCTTGATAGTTCTATTTTTCCGGAATATTCGAGTAATTTAACGAATCAAGATCGTGTCATTACAATTTCATTCTAAAACCAATAGCTAGGTTCATTCCAAATTTCCTACCTACGAATTTCGGACCATTGTTCGCTTGGCTCGAGGACGGGAAGAAGAAACGAAGGGACAAAACCTCAGAATAGAAATAGGAACATAAACCACGGCAAATAAGAGAGAGCATTAACTGTGGATGACAATGATTTTAAGGGACGGGAGTAGGAACATCGAAATATAAGGGAAGGTATAAAACCTAACAACAACCCCGAAACTACAAACCGTGCATATCAATACGTATTGCAACGTAAAGGCACGAGAGAATTAAAAAAATTATAATTCCAAGGAAAGGATAAAAGAGAATAGATTCTTCTGGTGATAGATGAAAAAGAAGAATGAAAGATATGAAAGTTAGAAATATAACAAGGATTAGAATGGGATGGAGCATATTAGCGAATGTCTTAAAGTAGGAACTAAAGAGAAAGAATAGAAGATGTGGGAAGAAAGAAAGGGAAGGAGGTAAATTTATAGTGAAATATTCGACAAAGAAATCAAAACAGATTGCCGCGTTAAATCAAAGAAGATCCTGATCGCCGCAAAACTAAATCTTATTACATAAGATTTTCTTTAAAACCCTTAAATCCCAGAAATTGATCATAATCACGTCATCGGTTACAACAATTCTATATTTACTCATTTCACTCTTTTGTGATAGCTTCGCTCGTGCGTCTCACATAACCGAATCGTTAATGATAAAATTTAATTATTACCTCATATTCGTCATGAAAACATTCCTATTGTTATTTATGACAACCTCTACCAAATTTCGAGGGCGAAATTTCTTTAACGGGTGGGTACTGTAACGACCCGGAAATTTCCGACCAAATTTAAACTCTAATCTCTATATGGTTCCGACACGATAAGCAAAAACCCTAAAGTTGACCCGCAATTTTTCGATCGTTCTATACTCATAAGATTAATATTTATATAAATTAAACCTTACCAACATGATAAGCAATCCAAATTGTTGAGACTTATGTTTTCAAAAAGAGTTTTACACAACGTTTGACCGTCTAGTTTGACCGATGATATCACGAACTATACAATATATGATAATTATACGTTTGTGTATATATATGTATATATACATATTTAACATGATCTAAGAATGTTTTAATATCTCATTTTGTATTAATAACAATAAGTTATAAGTATATTTTGAAACTACTAACTTAAGTTTTCAAAACGATAACCATACGTAACGTTATTTGACTTAAATACTTATGACCTATAATGTTTATACATATATCGTATAAGTAATGTATTTAATCACTTTTAAAGACTTAAATACATAAAACAATATAAGTATATTTACAAAAGATAGCTATATTTGAATCCTCGTTCCGTTTTCTCAAAGATTTCTATACGTATACCTAGGGTATATGTACCCGTATCATACGCAGCTTCTAGATGTATTTACTATTGGTATATACCAATAAAAATCTGCTCCTTAGCAGCCTTAAATGATTAAGAAACATGTGGAACCAACCATTTGTCAAGTAGCATGAATTATTTAGCAAGAAAACAAAGTTAGGTATTTTTTTTTTCCTTTATAACCTAAAAATGTTTTTATGCATGCACACCATTTCTTCACCCCATTTTCTCATACTTACACTTCCATTTCTCTCTCAAAATACTCTTAACTTCATACTTGATCATCTCCAAGCATTTCCCCATCATTTAGCTTCAAAAACCTTACTTAAACACCATAAGAAAACCATACAAAAACACTTCAAGAAATCCTTCCAAGAACACAAACTTACTTCCAATCTTTCATCCAATTCCATCACCCTTTTGGTTCTAGCTTTTTATTCCTCTTTTACAGCAACCTTGTCCAAGGAACTTGAGGTAGTATCTATGTTCATAACCTTATTCGATTCATATATATATATAGCTATCATATTTTGTGGTATACAATTTTAACAACAAGAACATAGTTTGAAAGTTTTCAAACTTGTTTGCAAACTAAATAGATCCTTCTAACTTAACTTTTAAAATACTTCAAGACCTGTAATATAACTTAAATATATGCTAACTTAACAAGGTATAACTTAGTTTTTCAAAGAATATCTTAAAAACTGTTTTTACGACGTCGGAGTGCAACCGGGGACTGTTTTGGGTTGGATAATTAAAAACCATTTTAAACTTTGAATTGGAGGTTTATTTTTTGGAAAAATAATTTTTACTATGAATATGATAACACATAAAAATTTCATGATTTAATTCAAAGTATAAGTATTTTTAGAAAAATGGTCATTAAGTGTTATTTTTTTGTAACAAAAATGTTTAACTTCATAAGTTTCACTAAAGTTTCACCTATGCCGTGTGATTTTGAATACAAACCAAGGTATTTTCAGTTCATAGTCTTAAAGAGGGACTCGATCCAAGGAGATGGCAAGTTGAATCAACGAAAACGGATTTGTAACGAAGAAACTATGACCGAAACAAAATTGGTTATCCTAGACTTGTTTAACTTCGGGATTAATTGGGAAAAATTAAATAAATCACATATTTCTAAGATAACATGATATTTTATATATATGTACTTATAATTCAATTTTATATGGTTCAGGATCACCCGTAAACAACACGAGAAGATTAATCATAAGATCCCATGTTTGTACGCAACACGTCATTTGACAACACCGGTACTTTATGTACGCAACACGTCATTTGACAACACCGGTACCGTGGGTCAAGATTAATCTCGACCAATACATATACGATGGGGTTTTATTTATTTCGTTGAGGGTTTTATTTATTTCATTGCGGGTATATTAAACATCTAAAAATGAACCATTAAAATTGAATTACTAACAATGAGCTGCTAACTATGGACTAAGGAATTATTCAAAGTATTAAAAGTATAACAAGTATATATATGTGACGTTTGTTTAAAAAGAAAAGGTATTGATATATTATATATGGATAGGTTCGTGATATCAACCGGAGACCAAGTCAAATTATATATATCTTCAAGACGAAAGTGAGTATATAGTCCCACTTTTAAACTCTAAATATTTCGGGATGAGAATACATGTATTTTATGTTTTACGTTATGGACACAAGTAACTGAAAAATATATTCTACGTTGAGTTGTACCACTGGCATACTTCCCTGTAGCTTGGTAACTGTTATTTACAGCGGTATTGTAAACGCGAATCCTGTTGATAGATCTATCGGGCCTGACAACCCCAACCGGACTGGACGACCAGTATTCAACGGTTGCACAGTACTTCGTTTCGTGACTACACTTGGTACAGTGTAGTAAGATTTCATATTAAAGGGAATATGCGACGTGATTAATTGTTAAGTATGGTTACCAAGTGCTCAACCACTTAGAATATTTTTATTAAAATGTTTATATATGAAATCTTGTGGTCTATATTTATATCGCTGTCGACATTAAACCTATATCTCACCAACTTTATGTTGACATTTTAAAGCATGTTATTCTCAGGTATGAATTAAGTCTTCCGCTGTGCATTATCTCGTACTAAGGATACTACTTGAGGCCATTAAGGACTTATATCATAAGGCGTTGCATTCGAGTCATTGAAGTTCATAGAGACTATTATTAAGTAAATGGCGGTTTAGGTCATTTGAATATTATGAAATGTCAGGCGAATATGTCAATTATGGATGTAACTATAGATTGCCTTTTAAGAATAAATGCAACGTTTGTAAGATGTATCATATAGAGGGCAAGTACCTCGCAATGTTATCAGCTATTGTAATTCGTTTGTAATCAATATGGATAACGTCCGGATGATTAGTTTCGGATCCTTTCAATAAGTAAGTGTACTGAAGAGGACAAAGTGAAGTATACTACGCATACCTTCACAGGTTCTGCGTTAACATGGTGGAATACCTATCTAGAGCAAGTGGGACAAGATGATGCGTACGCACTACCGTGGTCAGCATTCAAGCACTTGATGAACGAGAAGTACCGTCCCAGAACCGAGGTCAATAAGCTCAAGACAGAACTTAGAGGGTTACGAACCCAAGGATTTGATATTACCACGTATGAAAGACGATTCACAGAATTGTGCCTATTGTGTCCGGGAGCGTTCGAAGATGAGGAAGAGAAGATCGACGCGTTTGTGAAAGGATTACCGGAAAGAATCCAAGAAGATATAAGTTCACACGAGCCCGCCTCCATACAACAGGCATGTAGAATGGCTCACAAACTAGTGAACCAGATTGAGGAAAGAATTAAAGAACAGACGGCTGAAGAGGCCAATGTGAAGCAAGTCAAAAGAAAGTGGGAGGAAAACGGTGATAAGAATCACCAATACAACAACAACAGCAATTACAATAATAATCGCAACAATTATCCCAACAATCGCAACATCAATCGCAACTACAACAAACAGCCCAACAACAACAACAACAACAACAACAACAACAACAACAGCAACTACAACAATCATCCCAACAACAATAACAACCGCAACAACAACAACAATCAGAAGCAGCTATGCCAAAGGTGTGAAAAGTATCACTCGGGGTTCTACACCAAATTTTGCAACAAGTGTAAAAGAAATGTTCATAGCGCGGCGAAGTGTGAGGTCTACGGACCAGGGGTTAACAGAACGAAAGGAACAAATGGTGTCGGAACGAGTAATGGCGGAGCAAGTAGTGTCGGAGCAAGTTATGCCAATGTAGTTTGTTATAAATGTGGAAAACCGGGCCACATTATTAGAAATTGCCCGAACCAGGAGAACACGAATGGACAAGGCCGCGGAAGAGTTTTCAATATTAATGCGGCAGAGGCACAGGAAGACCCGGAGCTTGTTACGGGTACATTTCTTATTGACAATAAATCTGCTTACGTTTTATTTGATTCGGGTGCGGATAGAAGCTATATGAGTAGAGATTTTTGTGCTAAATTAAGTTGTCCATTGACGCCGTTGGATAGTAAATTTTTACTCAAATTAGCAAACGGTAAATTAATTTCAGCAGATAATATATGCAGGAATCGAGAAATTAAACTGGGTAGCGAAATATTTAAGATTGATTTGATACCAGTAGAGTTAGGGAGTTTTGATGTAATAGTTGGCATGGACTGGCTGAAGAAGGTGAAAGCAGAGATCGTATGTTATAAAAATGCAATTCGCATTGTACGAGAAGAAGGAGAACCCTTAATGGTGTACGGAGAAAAGGGCAACATGAAGCTACATCTTATTAGTAATTTGAAGGCACAAAAACTAATAAGAAAAGGTTGCTATGCTGTTCTAGCACACGTCGAGAAAGTACAAACTGAAGAAAAGAGCATCAATGATGTTCCCGTCGCAAAAGAATTTCCCGATGTATTTCCGAAAGAATTACCGGGACTACCTCCACATCGATCTGTTGAATTTCAAATAGATCTTGTACCAGGAGCTGCACCAATAGCTCGTGCTCCTTATAGACTCGCACCCAGCGAGATGAAAGAACTGCAAAGCCAACTGCAAGAACTATTAGAACGTAGTTTCATTCGACCAAGCACATCACCATGAGGAGCTCCTGTTTTGTTTGTCAAGAAGAAGGATGGTACATTTAGGTTGTGTATTGACTACAGAGAGTTGAACAAACTTACCATCAAAAACCGTTATCCACTGCCGAGAATTGACGACTTATTTGATCAACTACAAGGCTCGTCGGTTTATTCAAAGATCGATTTACGTTCTGGATATCATCAAATGCGAGTAAAGGAGGATGATATTCAAAAACTGCTTTTAGGACGCGTTATGGTCATTACGAGTTTATGGTTATGCCGTTTGGATTGACTAACGCACCAGCTGTGTTCATGGACCTTATGAACCGAGTGTGTGGGCCATATCTTGACAAGTTTGTCATTGTTTTCATCGATGACATACTTATTTACTCAAAGAATGATCAAGAGCACGAAGAACATTTGAGAAAAGTGCTAGAAGTATTGAGGAAAGAAAACTGTACGCTAAGTTTTCAAAGTGTGCATTTTGGTTAGAAGAAGTTCAATTCCTCGGTCACATAGTGAACAAAGAAGGTATCCAGGTGGACCCGGCAAAGATCGAAACCGTTGAAAAGTGGGAAACTCCAAAAACTCCGAAGCATATACGTCAATTTTTAGGATTGGCTGGTTACTACAGAAGATTCATCCAAGATTTCTCCAAAATAGCAAAACCCTTGACTGCATTAACGCATAAAGGGAAGAAATTTGAATGGAAGGATGAACAAGAAAAGGCGTTTCAATTATTGAAGAAAAAGCTAACTACGACACCTATATTGTCATTGCCTGAAGGGAATGATGATTTTGTGATTTATTGTGACGCATCAAAGCAATGTCTCGGTTGTGTATTAATGCAACGGACGAAGGTGATTGCTTATGCGTCTAGACAATTGAAGATTCACGAGCAAAATTATACGACGCATGATTTGGAATTAGGCGTGGTTGTTTTTGCATTAAAGACTTGGAGGCACTACTTATATGGGGTCAAAAGTATTATATATACCGACCACAAAAGTCTTCAACACATATTTAATCAGAAACAACTAAATATGAGGCAGCGTAGGTGGATTGAATTGTTGAATGTTTACGACTTTGAGATTCGTTACCACCCGGGGAAGGCAAATGTGGTAGCCGACGCCTTGAGCAGAAAGGACAGAGAACCCATTCGAGTAAAATCTATGAATATAATGATTCACACTAACCTTACTACACAAATAAAGGAGGCGCAACAAGGAGTTTTAAAAGAGGGAAATTTAAAGGATGAAATACCCAAAGGATCGGAGAAGCATCTTAATATTCGGGAAGACGGAACCCGGTATAGGGCTGAAAGAATTTGGGTACCAAAATTTGGAGATATGAGAGAAATGGTACTTAGAGAAGCTCATAAAACCAGATACTCAATACATCCTGGAACGGGGAAGATGTACAAGGATCTTAAGAAACATTTTTGGTGGCCGGGTATGAAAGCCGATGTTGCTAAATACGTAGGAGAATGTTTGACGTGTTCCAAGGTCAAAGCTGAGCATCAGAAACTATCAGGTCTACTTCAACAACCCGAAATCCCGGAATGGAAATGGGAAAACATTACCATGGATTTCATTACTAAATTGCCAAGGACTGCAAGTGGTTATGATACTATTTGGGTAATAGTTGATCGCCTCACCAAGTCAGCACACTTCCTGCCAATAAGAGAAGATGACAAGATGGAGAAGTTAGCACGACTGTATTTGAAGGAAGTCTTCTCCAGACATGGAATACCAATCTCTATTATCTCTGATAGGGATGGCAGATTTATTTCAAGATTCTGGCAGACATTACAGCAAGCATTAGGAACTCGTCTAGACATGAGTACTGCCTATCATCCACAAACTGATGGACAGAGCGAAAGGACGATACAAACGCTTAAAGACATGCTACGAGCATGTGTTATTGATTTCGGAAACAGTTGGGATCGACATCTACCGTTAGCAGAATTTTCCTACAACAACAGCTACCATTCAAGCATTGAGATGGCGCCGTTTGAAGCACTTTATGGTAGAAAGTGCAGGTCTTCGATTTGTTGGAGTGAAGTGGGGGATAGACAGATTACGGGTCCGGAGATAATACAAGAAACTACCGAGAAAATTATTCAAATTCAACAAAGATTGAAAACTGCCCAGAGTCGACAAAAGAGCTATGCGGACAGTAAAAGAAAAGATATAGAGTTTGAAATTGGAGAAATGGTCATGCTTAAGGTTTCACCTTGGAAAGGCGTTGTTCGATTTGGTAAACGGGGGAAACTAAATCCAAGGTACATTGGACCATTCAAGATTATAGATCGTGTCGGACCAGTAGCTTACCAACTGGAGCTACCTCAACAATTCGCGGCTGTACATAACACTTTCCACGTCTCAAATTTGAAGAAATGTTTTGCTAAAGAAGATCTCACTATTCCGTTGGACGAAATCCAAATCAATGAAAAACTTCAATTCATTGAAGAACCCTTCGAAATAATGGATCGTGAGATTAAGAGGTTAAGGTTCGATGGAATGCTCATAGAGGACCCGAGTTCACCTGGGAGCATGAAGATCAGATGAAGAAGAAATACCCGCATTTATTTCCAGAAGATACGTCAACACCTCCAACTGCTTAAAATTTCGGGACGAAATTTATTTAACGGGTAGGTACTGTAGTGACCCGAACTTTTCCATGTTTATATATATATTAAATGAAATTGTTATTTACATGATTAAGTGTTTCCAACATGTTAAGCAATCAAACTTGTTAAGACTTGATTAATTGAAATAGGTTTCATATAGACAATTGACCACCCAAGTTGACCGGTGATTCACGAACGTTAAAACTTGTAAAAACTATACGATGGCATATATATGGTTATATATATAGTTAGCATGATTTTATTATAAGTATGTATCTTATTAGGTATTTTAACAATGAGTTATATACATAAAAATGAGACTATTAATTTAAGAAACTCGAAAACGATATATATAACGATTATCGTTATAACAACGTCTTACTAGGTACATATGAATCATATTAAGATATTGATACACTTGGTTAATTATGTTAAATGATAAGTAAATATATTATTAAGTGTATTAACAATGAAATACATATGTAAAAATAAGACTACTAACTTAATGATTTCGAAACGAGACATATATGTAACGATTATCGTTGTAACAGCATTTAACTGTATATATATCATACTAAGATATATTATATATCATAATATCATGATAATATAACAATTTAACATCTCATTTGTTATAATAAACAATGGGTTAACAACATTTAACAAGATCGTTAACCTAAAGGTTTCAAAACAACATTTACATGTAACGACTAACGATGACTTAACGACTCAGTTAAAATGTATATACATGTAGTGTTTTAATATGTATTCATACACTTTTGAAAGACTTCAAGACACTTATCAAAATACTTCTACTTAACAAAAATGCTTACAATTACATCCTCGTTCAGTTTCATCAACAATTCTACTCGTATGCACCCGTATTCGTACTCGTACAATACACAGCTTTTAGATGTATGTACTATTGGTATATACACTCCAATGATCAGCTCTTAGCAGCCCATGTGAGTCACCTAACACATGTGGGAACCATCATTTGGCAACTAGCATGAAATATCTCATAAAATTACAAAAATATGAGTAATCATTCATGACTTATTTACATGAAAACAAAATTACATATCCTTTATATCTAATCCATACACCAACGACCAAAAACACCTACAAACACTTTCATTCTTCAATTTTTTTCATCTAATTGATCTCTCTCAAGTTCTATCTTCAAGTTCTAAGTGTTCTTCATAAATTCCAAAAGTTCTAGTTTCATAAAATCAAGAATACTTCCAAGATTGCAAGTTTACTTCCAAGTTTTCTAAATCCATTCCAAGTAATCATCCAAGATCAAGAAACCTTTGTTACTTATAGTAGGTTATCTTTCTAATACAAGAACTTTCAAGCCATTCAAGGATCCTTTAAAGCTAGATCTATTTTTCTCATTTCCAGTAGGTTTATCCAAGGAACTTGAGGTTCGTGAATCAACCAGTGGCCAAGTCTTACTTCCCGACGAAGTAAAAATCTGTGAACGTGAGTTATAGTCCCACTTTTAAAATCTAATATTTTTGGGATGAGAATACATGCAGGTTTTATAAATGATTTACATAATAGACACAAGTACGTGAAACTACATTCTATGGTTGAATTATCGAAATCGAATATGCCCCTTTTTATTAAGTCTGGTAATCTAAGAATTAGGGAACAGACACCCTAATTGACGCGAATCCTTAAGATAAATCTATTGGGCCTAACAAACCCCATCCAAAGTACCGGATGCTTTAGTACTTCGAAATTTATATCATATCCGAAGGGTGTCCCGGAATGATGGGGATATTCTTATATCTGCATCTTGTTAATGTCGGTTACCAGGTGTTCACCATATGAATGATTTTTATCTCTATGTATGGGATGTGTATTGAAATATGAAATCTTGTGGTCTATTGTTACGATTTGATATATATAGGTTAAACCTATAACTCACCAACATTTTTGTTGACGTTTAAAGCATGTTTATTCTCAGGTGAATACTAAGAGCTTCCGCTGTTGCATACTAAAATAAGGACAAGATTTGGAGTCCATGTTTGTATGATATTGTGTAAAAACTGCATTCAAGAAACTAATTTCGATGTAACATATTTGTATTGTAAACAATTATGTAATGGTCGTGTGTAAACAGGATATTTTAGATTATCATTATTTGATAATCTACGTAAAGCTTTTAAACCTTTATTTATGAAATAAAGGTTATGGTTTGTTTTAAAAAATGAATGCAGTCTTTGAAAAACGTCTCATATAGAGGTCAAAACCTCGCAACGAAATCAATTAATATGGAACGTTTTTAATCAATAAGAACGGGACATTTCAATACTAAGATATATTATATATCATAATATCATGATAATATAACAATTTAACATCTCATTTGTTATAATAAACAATGGGTTAACAACATTCAACAAGATCGTTAACCTAAAGGTTTCAAAACAACATTTACATGTAACGACTAACGATGACTTAACGACTCAGTTAAAATGTATATACATGTAGTGTTTTAATATGTATTCATACACTTTTGAAAGACTTCAAGACACTTATAAAAATACTTCTACTTAACAAAAATGCTTACAATTACATCCTTGTTCAGTTTCATCAACAATTCTACTCGTATGCACCCGTATTCGTACTCGTACAATACACAACTTTTAGATGTATGTACTATTGGTATATACACTCCAACGATCAGCTCTTAGCAGCCCATGTGAGTCACCTAACATATTTGGGAACCATCATTTGGCAACTAGCATGAAATATCTCATAAAATTACAAAAATATGAGTAATCATTCATGACTTATTTACATGAAAACAAAATTACATATCCTTTATATCTAATCCATACACCAACGACCAAAAACACCTACAAACATTTTCATTCTTCAATTTTCTTCATCTAATTGATCTCTCTCAAGTTCTATCTTCAAGTTCTAAGTGTTCTTCATAAATTCCAAAAGTTCTAGTTTCATAAAATCAAGAATACTTCCAAGATTGTAAGTTTACTTTCAAGTTTTCTAAATCCATTCCAAATAATCATCCAAGATCAAGAAACCTTTGTTACTTACATTAGGTTATCTTTCTAATACAAGGTAATAATCATATTCAAACTTTAATTCAATTTCTATAGCTATAACAATCTTATTTCGAGTGGAAATCTTACTTGAAATTGTTTTCGTGTCATGATTCTGCTTCAAGAACTTTCAAGCCATCCAAGGATCCTTTGAAGCTAGATCTATTTTTCTCATTTCTAGTAGGTTTATCCAAGGAACTTGAGGTAGTAATGATGTTCATAACATCATTCGATTCATACATATAAAGCTATCTTATTCGAAAGTTTAAACTTGTAATCACTAGAACATAGTTTAGTTAATTCTAAACTTGTTCGCAAATAAAAGTTAATCCTTCTAACTTGACTTTTAAAATCAACTAAACACATGTTATATATCTATATTATATGCTAACTTAATGATTTAAAACCTAGAAACACGAAAAACACCGTAAAACCGGATTTACGCCGTCGTAGTAACACCGCGGGCTGTTTTGGGTTAGTTAATTAAAAACTATGATAAACTTTGATTTAAAAGTTGTTATTCTGGGAAAATGATTTTTATTATAAACATGAAACTATATCCAAAAATTATGGTTAAACTCAAAGTGAAAGTATGTTTTCTAAAATGGTCATCTAGACGTCGTTCTTTCGACTGAAATGACTACCTTTACAAAAACGACTTGTAACTTATTTTTCCGACTATAAACCTATAATTTTTCTGTTTAGATTCATAAAATAGAGTTCAATATGAAACCATAGCAATTTGATTCACTCAAAACGGATTTAAAATGAAGAAGTTATGGGTAAAACAAGATTGGATAATTTTTCTCATTTTAGCTACGTGAAAATTGGTAACAAATCTATTCCAACCATAACTTAATCAACTTGTATTGTATATTTTGTAATCTTGAGATACCATAGACACGTATACAATGTTTTGACCTATCATGTCGACACATCTATATATATTTCGGAACAACCATAGACACTCTATATGTGAATGTTGGAGTTAGCTATACAGGGTTGAGGTTGATTCCAAAATATATATAGTTTGAGTTGTGATCAATACTGAGATACGTATACACTGGGTCGTGGATTGATTCAAGATAATATTTATCGATTTATTTCTGTACATCTAACTGTGGACAACTAGTTGTAGGTTACTAACGAGGACAGCTGACTTAATAAACTTAAAACATCAAAATATATTAAAAGTGTTGTAAATATATTTTTAACATACTTTGATATATATGTATATATTGTTATAGGTTCGTGAATCAACCAGTGACCAAGTCTTACTTCCCGATGAAGTAAAAATCTGTGAAAGTGAGTTATAGTCCCACTTTTAAAATCTAATATTTTTGGGATGAGAATACATGCAGGTTTTATAAATGATTTACAAAATAGACACAAGTACGTGAAACTACATTCTATGGTTGAATTATCGAAATCGAATATGCCCCTTTTTATTAAGTCTGGTAATCTAAGAATTAGGAAACAGACACCCTAATTGACGCGAATCCTAAAGATAGATCTATTGGGCCTAACAAACCCCATCCAAAGTACCGGATGCTTTAGTACTTCGAAATTTATATCATATCCGAAGGGTGTCCCGGAATGATGGGGATATTCTTATATATGCATCTTATTAATGTCGGTTACCAGGTGTTCACCATATGAATGATTTTTATCTCTATATATGGGATGTGTATTGAAATATGAAATCTTGTGATCTATTGTTACGATTTGATATATATAGGTTAAACCTATAACTCACCAACATTTTTGTTGACGTTTAAAGCATGTTTATTCTCAGGTGAATACTAAGAGCTTCCGCTGTTGCATACTAAAATAAGGACAAGATTTGGAGTCCATGTTTGTATGATATTGTGTAAAAACTGCATTCAAGAAACTGATTTCGATGTAACATATTTGTATTGTAAACCATTATGTAATGGTCATGTGTAAACATGATATTTTAGATTATCATTATTTGATAATCTACGTAAAGCTTTTTATACCTTTATTTATGAAATAAAGGTTATGGTTTGTTTTAAAAATGAATGCATTCTTTGAAAAACGTCTCATATAGAGGTCAAAACCTCGCAACGAAATCAATTAATATGGAACGTTTTTAATCAATAAGAACGGGACATTTCAATTAATACTCATCGAAGAAACTGAATCAACTGCAGAATAATTGGATGAGGAAGCCATTGAATGAATTGAGGTAGACGACGCAGAATGAACTATAAAACGATCGATTGAAGATCAATAAATTGAAGGATGACGACGATGAAACTATGAATTCAATATGAAGGAAGAGAACGACGAATAATGAATCCAAAAAAAAAACAACTGAAAATTGAATTAACGGATCAGTAATTTAAAAAGTAATAAAACGAAAAAGAAAAATAAAAATATAAAAAGGAAAAGACAGAAATACCCTTACCTCTGTAAATTACCTTGAACGGAAAATAAAACAAGGGAAGAAGGAAGAACGGCAGTGATGAGAGAAGGATAACAAGATCGACGACGTAGAGCTGCTTATCTCCTTATCGCTGGACATACAGCTTAGCGCTGGATCGCAGCCCTATATATATATATATATATATATATATATATATATAATGAAACTATGAATTCAATATGAAGGAAGAGAACGACGAATAATGAATCCAAAAAAAAAACAACTGAAAATTGAATTAACGGATCAGTAATTTAAAAAGTAATAAAACGAAAAAGAAAAATAAAAATATAAAAAGGAAAAGACAGAAATACCCTTACCTCTGTAAATTACCTTGAACGGAAAATAAAACAAGGGAAGAAGGAAGAACGGCAGTGATGAGAGAAGGATAACAAGATCGACGACGTAGAGCTGCTTATCCCCTTATCGCTGGACATACAGCTTAGCGCTGGATCGCAGCCCTATATATATATATATATATATATATATATATATATATATATATATATATATATATATATATATATATATATATATATATATATGGGCAGGATCAATGGGGAAGTAACCAATCGGGGAGAAACGGGGGGAAGCAAATTTTTTTTTTAATTTTTTTTTCAGGCATCAAGATCACACGAAAATATGAACATTTAAAAAAGACATTTCGTGATGAATGTTATTATTTAAGCGGGAAAACGATCAACAAAAATAACATTCAAGATAATATTGATCGTGAAGAATGTTAACGTTTTTTTTTTCTTCATGTTTTGTGAAGTAAAATTTAGCCCGATTTAGAGTTTAGGATTTAGGGTTTGGTGTTTTGGGTTTAGTCCTTAAACCCAAAACCCAAAACCTCAAACCGTAAACCCTAAACCCTAAACTCTAAATCGTTCGTGTTAAAAACTCAATCTAAATCCTAAATCTAAACCCTAAATTTAAAACATAAACCCTAAATTTCTAAACCCTAATATTTAAACCCTATAAACCCTAATATCTGAACCCTAATATCTAAAACCTCAACATAAACTCGAAAAACACGATAATTGTTATATATTACTTCTTCGAACGTTTTCCCGCCAAAATAAAAAACATTATCACAAAGTATCTTTATTAAATGTTCATATTTTCATCCAATCTATAATGCTCGTGAACAAAGTTTTTTCAAAAGACGTAAAAAAAAAAAATTTGCTTCCCCCGATTCTCCTCGATGGGTTACTTCCTCCTTGATCCTACCAATATATATATATATATATATATATATATATATATATATATATATATATATATATATATATATATATATATATATATATATATATATATATATATATATATATATATATTATGCATTCTTTCAAAATCTCTAATGGATGTCTTATATGAAAATGGTTTTGAAGGAAAATAATTTCAGAATAGTCTAATGGTTGAGGTTTTAATATATTCACAAGAGGCTTTGGATCAGATATGTATATTTGGATGATCAATTAAAGGATCTGAAACAGTCCCGAAATAACAGGGAGTTGATATTTCCAACACCCTTTTTACTCCTTCCACCAAATTTTCAAACACTTTCCTAAAATACCCCTGAAAATAGTTCTTTAATATCCAAGTTTTGCATTTCCCATTGACCTGCTCCTTCATTTCTCATTTACACATTTCTCTCTCTCTCTTCCCATTTTTTCATCTACAAACAGTGTTATAAAATTATTGCTTGATGGTTTCATTGATATAAAAAATTGATCTCAAAAGATGTTGAAAAAATTATCCATCGTCCATACATGGCTGTCTCCATCTACACACTTGTTTCATCTTTAAAATTACTCATCACAACCAATTCATTTCATCCCCAAAATTTACTCAAATTATTAATCATAACTCAATACTATTAATATTCATTATTGATGTCAGGTATCTTATTCTTATATTCTTATCATATAAAACAGATCTAACATAAAATAAGAAAAAAGTAATGACAACTATAATTGCAATAACTTAAATCAGAAGCTTCATTAATATGAAATTGAACATCGGAAGCTTCGTTATTATGAAATTTAACACCTTTTCATACCTCTGGATGATATATTGATTACTAATAAATAAATATCAGGAGGTTTATAAAGTAAATTATGAAAACATGAAACATCAATCGGCGTTCAAAGCTATCTTTATAAAAGCATTTTTTTGATTTCGGATTTAGATGCTCAGATTCGTGAGAGTTTGTGTTTGAAGCAGAGATGCGATGAGGTAGAAGAAAGAATCGGAGGTTGATAAGGAGGGGAACGGGAAAAAAAGAAGGTGAATAGAAGAGGAGAAAGTAGAAATGTACCTGATAAATAAGAGGTTGATGAGTTGTTATGTTTGTAGATGGAGAAAAATGGAAGAAAGAGATAAATGGGTATATGAGCAAATGAATGAGAAGATGAATAGTTGATGTAAAATTCATTATAGTAGTGTTAAACATAGGGGTATTTTAGGAAAGAATCTGAAAATATGTTGGAAGAAGTAAAAATAGTGGGGAAATATCACCTCCCGGAATAACAAGGTTAGGTCGTGTATATCTAACAAATGATATTTTACTTCTCAAATACTCGTAGCATAAAGAAGAAAAAAAATTCAGATAATGTAGGAATGCAAAATAGTACCGGGTTCTTTAGTCAAGCAGATAATCATAACCCGAAATTCAAACATTTGGGCCCACCGTTGTATATAGCCATCTAGCTGTAAAATTAAGGGCCGAAAAGAGACGGTCTATTAATCAGTCCAACAAAGTTAGCCGATTGAGTCACTTCTGCTTGTTCTCTTATGGAAAAACAAAGCATCCTTATTAAGAAAGTACTATTGTTTTATATACTTCAAAACGTTTAAAAAGCAACAAAATAAATTACTTTTAACATCTCTTTTTAATCGTTTATTATGCTTTTTAATTTCTTACAGCAATCGAGGGGAAGCGGGGGGAAGCAAATTTTTTTTTTTTCGTTTTTTTAAAAATTTATTTTTTCCGGCATCAAGATCACACGAAAATATGAACATTTAGAAGAGACACTTCGTGATGAATGTTATCATTTAAGCGGGAAAACGATCGACAAAAATAACATTCAAGATAATATTGTTCATGAAAAAATAATGTACGTTTTTTTTTCATGTTTTGTGAAGTAAAATTTAGCCCGATTTAGAGTTTAGGGTTTAGGGTTTAGGGTTTGGTGTTTTGGGTTTATGGACCAAACCCTAAACTCTAAACCGTTCGTGTTAAAAACTCAATCTAAATCCTAAATCTAAACCCTAAATCTAAACCCTAAACCCTATCTAAACCCTATATATATATATATATATATATATATATATATATATATATATATAGTGGTAACATCAAGAGGGAAGTAACCAAGCGGGGGGAAGCAAAAACTTTTTTTTTTTTTCATTTTTTTGAAAAAACTTTGTTCACAAACATTATAGATGAGATAAAAATATGAACATTTAGTAGAGACACTTTATGATAAATGTTTTTATTTTGGCGGAAAAACGCTCGAAGAAGTAATATATAACAATTATCGTGTTTTTCGAGCGTATGTTGAGGTTTTAGCTATTGGGGTTTAGATATTAGGGTTTAGATATTATGGTTTAGATATTAGGGTTTATAGGGTTTAGATATTAGGGTTTAGAAATTTAGGGTTTAGGGTTTAGATTTAGGATTTAGATTGAGTTTTTAACTCGAACGGTTTAGAGTTTAGGATTTAGGGTTTGGTGTTTTGGGTTTATGGAATAAACCCTAAACCCTAAACTCTAAATCTGCTAAATTTATTTCACAAAACACGAAGAAAAAAAACGTTCATATTCTTCATGTACAATAATATCTTAAATGTTATTTTTGTCGATCGTTTTCCCGCCTAAATAATAACATTAATCACGAAGTGTCTCTTCTAAATGTTCATATTTTCGTGTGATCTTGATGCCGGAAAAAAAAAATTCCAAAAAAAAAACGAAATTTTTTTTTTGCTTCCTCCCGCTTCCCCCCGATTGGTTACTTTCCCATTGATCCTGTATATATATATATATATATATATATATATATATATATATATATATATATATATATATATATATATATATATATATATATATATATATATATGGTAGGATCAAGAGGGAAGTAACCATTCGGGAGGAAGCGGGGGGAAGCAAAAACTTTTTTTTTGGTTTTTTGAAAAAACTTTGTTCACGAATATTATAGATGAGATCAAAATATGAACATTTAGTAGAGACACTTTGTGATAAATGTTTTTATTTTGGCGGAAAAACGCTCGAAGAAGTAATATATAACAATTATCGTGTTTTTCGAGAGTATTTTGAGGTTTTAGCTATTGGGGTTAGATATTAGGGTTTAGATATTAGGGTTTATAGGGTTTATATATTAGGGTTTAGAAATTTAGGGTTTAGGGTTTAGATTTAGGATTTAGATTGAGTTTTTAACACGAACGGTTTAGAGTTTAGGGTTTAGGGTTTGGGGTTTGGTGTTTTGGGTTTATGGAATAAACCCAAAATACCAAACCCTAAACCCTAAACCCTAAATTCTAAATCGAGCTAAATTTTACTTAACAAAATATGAAGAAGAAAAAACGTTCATATTCTTCACGAACAATATTATCTTGAATGTTATTTTTGTCGATCGTTTTCCCGCCTAAATAATAACATTCATCACGAAGTGTCTCTTTTAAATGTTCATATTTTCGTGTGATCTTGATGCCGGAAAAAAAAAATTCAAAAAAACGAAAAAAATAAATTTTTGCTTCCCCCGCTTCCCCCAATTGATTACTTTCCCATTGATCATGCCCCTATATATATACCTTCACTCCTAACAAGTCCTATATCACAAATTATATCCACACGTACTGATTTCCCAACATGATAACACCGCCACCGCCGCCATCAACACCACCACAAATCGAGCTAACAGTCAGCGCAACCAAAATCCGATCAAACGATCACGAAGGCATTTTAATCACAATCAAAACCCTAATATTTCTCGTATTATCACGTTGCCATGCAGGTTACTTCCGCATCACGCTTTCCCTATGTTGTCAAACCCTATTATGGAAAACCCTAAAAGACCCACCGGAAAACGCTCACGTTTACCGGAAAATGCTCGGCGTGTTCCCGTCAGCCGCCTTTATCCTCCTTTGGTCACTCTCCTTAATCACATTAGCGACACTTTCATTTCTATACATCTTAAGATGTGCATTATTTTCCAACATGGTTAAAAATGAATACTTAAACCATATTGGAGTAAATTACCTTTTTGCCCCTTCAATTTCATGGCTTTTACTATTACAATCCGCACCTTTTTTCACACCAAAAACTATGTACTACCTTTATCTTTTTTGGCTCTTTGTAGTCCCAATATTCGTACTCGATTTGAAAATTTATGGACAATGGTTTACGAAAGGGAAACGAATATTATCGACAGTTGCGAATCCAGCGAGTCAGTTATCGGTTGTGGGGAACTTTGTAGGAGCTCGAGCAGCGGCTCAAATGGGGTGGAAAGAAAGTGCGATGATGATGTTTGCGTTAGGAATGATTCATTATGTGGTAGTTTTTGTGACACTTTATCAAAGATTGTCGGGAAATAGTTGTTTACCGACGATGTTAAAACCGATTATGTTTTTGTTTATAGCGGCACCGAGTATGGCGAGTTTAGCTTGGGATTCAATTTCTGGGACGTTTGACTTTTCGTCAAAGATGCTGTTTTATCTATCTCTCTTTCTATTTTTGTCCCTGGTACGTTTTCTTATATTATTACGGAGTAGTTTTTTTTTTTTTTTTTTTAACCTGGCTATTGGGCCAACTTGACTAATCCCAGGGTGACTACTCCCTACGCGAGCAGCTCATTGCAGGCAAACCTCCGTGGCCATGAGTGGATAACTGTGGGTGTCTGGAATCGAATCCTTGACCTCCACTATGAAAGGCCAGGGTCATAACCATTCAACCACCACACTCATGGTTTATTACGGAGTAGTTTATATACGCGCTTACTATCAAACTTTAATTACGGAGTACGTAATTTATATACTCCTTGTCTCTTTGTTAGGTCCTTTTATCGTTTGATGAAAGTTCCTTAAGTGTACATGTTCTTGTTTTTTTTTTTTTTTTTTTTTATATTTAGAATTTGCATATACTTAATCATAATTGTCAAGACTTGAAGCAACCTCATGATATCTTGGGCTCATGATGTCTTTGGCGCTCGCTCATGTGGTCAATGTCCAAAGTCGGCCCATATGTTTAGTGATATCGAGGTAACTAATCAACCTTTTAGTTGTGAGTTCTTCCCGTGGTGAACTACTCGTGATATAGGGGGTTGTGTTTGACATTTAAAAAAAATAAAAAAATAAAAAATACTCCATCCATTTTATAAAAACTGTCAAACTTACTATTTTTGTTTGTCTCAAAACTATTGTCCCTTATTCAATAACAATAAATTTTTTTAAAGTTTCAATTATGTCATTTTTATTGTTGGAAAATTAATATTAAATATAGCAATTAATTTACTGGTTACAGTTTATAACAATATTAAATAAAAAGTAAATTACATTTATTAATATATCTTAAATTCAATAAAAAGTTAAACGGAACATTTTTATGGGACGGTAGAGTATATAACAAACAAAATAAAAAAAGTCAAAGTTAAAAATAAAAAACTTTCAAAAGTCAAAATTAAATAATTATCTTAGTCAAAATTAAAATTTTGGTCGATTGTTACACTTTGTTAAATAATTTTTTAGTTAACTATGGAGAGAAAGAAAAAGAAGTGAAATGATGATTTTAATATAATGGTAAAACTAATATTTATCAAATATATTTGTGGAATAAAAGCATGTAAACATGAACTCCTTCAGTCTCATATTGATATTCATCTATTTTATTTTGTAGTGTTCAAAATTAATAGATCACTTTCTTAAATAAATAGAATAATAAGATAATGTTCCTTAGTATCAATCTTTTGCATAAAAGATAAAAAAATAAGGAAAAAGTAAATGGTAAATAAAAGTAAAAAAAAAAAAAAAAAAAAAAACTAAAATGTAATGACAAGATATTTTAAACAATGTTTTTATTTTATGTGTAACTATTAATATGGGACGAAGAGGCCTAGACCATAAAAAAAATACAAGTATTACATTATGTCTGGATAAAAGCATGTAGGTTAATAATATAAGTCTTACATAATATTTTTTTATTTACTTTGTAGTCTTACCATCTTTTTTACTTATCTTTTTGTATGCATACACCTTTCTATTCTTATTTTTTTATAAGGTAAAAACAATTATTATGAAAACAATAAAAAATTGAATTAAATTGGGGAAGAACGAGTATAACTTAGTTAACTCTATGTACGGAAAACAATACTCCGTATAAATAATCCACATTATGTTAAAATATATATAGATATAGATTTAGATAGATAGATTTTGACAACTAATGTAGAGTTATTTTGCATAGGTATAGATGTGGGGTGGATATGTGGAATATTATATTTGCTCGGTGTACTGGATTCCTTTGTGATTTTGTTGTGTTCGAATAAATCTGACACAACTTGTGGTTTCAAATTAAAGACGAATTTGTTTACGTTATTGATATTTTTAGGCTTATTTGGTCAAATAAAATAATTCAAGTCATTTTCAACAGTTGTAGGTTTCAATTGAAAAACAAAATATAAAAAAGGTAAGAAAACGAATGAGATCAATATAGAATTGAAGTAGCTTTCACTTAGCTCACAACTTCTTGTGTGTTTTTTTAATTTTATTTCTTTTCTGTATTATTTTTTTTTTTTATGTACACATTTTGGATCTTTATAGACCACGATTGTTTATATATATGTGATTCGTCCTCTCCAGATGGACCGGACAAAATTTCTTCCTTTTCAAGGATATGATGGACGTACATGGTCATCTTGTAAGAATTCTCTGACCATGAATCTAGTTCGAAATGCCTACAAAGATCATACTTTATTAGTCACACGACAATCGAACGTGTTTTGCATGGATGGTTATTTGAATGATACTCTATCAGTTTTAAAATAATTATCCTAACTTCTTATTATACAAAAATAGTTGTCTACTTACTAAAATAGCTATTAAATATATTAAAATTTTCAATTTACACTTATTTAATCAATAAATGATTTCATTAAAAACTGATAGATGGGGTATTATTTTTTCTAGTATACCACAAATACTTAAAATTGCTCTTTCTTAAACAAAACTCTTTTCATTACTCTCACAGATATTTAAAGTTTCATTTTCTCAACCAAAAATAAAGCATATGGTTTGTGGTCTGGATTTAAAGGCTAGTCATAACTCATAAGCAAAAGAAAGAGAAGTACTCCGTATTTATGATATTTTACTCAAGTGTATGTTGTGTACCCCCAATGTTTGAATCATATCTTCTCTTCAATTTGATTGTACTTTCTTTGAAAATTGAGTATCTTTTGCAATCTATCATTATACGGCTGATTAGTTCTTAAAAGTCTAAATTTTTAATTATTGTCTCCATCAGTTTAAAATAAAAATAAAAATAATTATAATTATAATTATTAGAAGAAAACCGAAAACTAATTTGCTGAGCTTGCTACCGTTCAAAAAAAAAAGAAATGAAAACTTTTTAGCTTTTGATTTTTTTTCCAAAAAACGAAAACTTTATAACAAACTTTTTCTCAAAGAGAGAAAAAGAGAAACAAAATACAAATAATGAACGCGGACGGGGATCGAAAGCAGGAAACTAACCTAGTTCAAGCTAACTAAACCGAGCCCCTCCGAGAGTCAACAAACAAAGCCACAAACAAATAAGCAGCGGATAACTACTACATAACACAAGAAAACCAAAACGCACTATCCGATGGACTCATCGCCTATGATGTTGGTGTCGATGCCATTGCCCGAACGACTGGCGGTGAACGAAAATTCGCACCATTTCCGGTCCCATCACCAATGTTAGAACCCGACGGGAGAGAACTAAAACCACGCAATCTAAACTCCTCGAACTAAAATCTATTAACGTGAATTAACAACCAAGCAATTAAATTTGTTGTTTACATTTTTTTAAAAAATAAAAGAGTAGTCATTAGTATATATGGTTATAACGCTTTTTCTATCATACTATTGTATCCACAAGTTTTGAGAGTTTGGTTAATTTCAAGTAAAGGGTTAAAGTTTTTTGTATTCAGGTTCGTAGAGAGAGTGAGATTTACCATTTAGATGTATACGGTTTAACAAAGTTACTCTTGATTGTTTACTCGTGATTGTTTATGACAATTTTTATTAACACCTCAAAATATGTTATTAATGTTTGAATGTGAAAGTAGAGGTTAATAATTATACATGTTAATAAACATTGAAACAATCATGAAACAATCATGGTTTATTAAACAATGTGAAAGTATAGGTGAATAATTATACATGTTATTAAACATTGATAATCTTACTTTGAATGTTAAGAAAATTGAATAATTATACAAAGTTATTACTCGTGATTGTTTTAATATGGTTTATTAAACATTGATAATCTTACTTTTAGATTCCATATATCAACTAAATGTTTAGTTTGGTTCGATCACTTATTGTATAAGAAAGTAGAGGTGCATAATTATACATCAAGCTCTACATCAACTAACCAATTTTGGTATGTTAAAAATAAATAGGTAACAAGGCCAAAAATGTTCAAGAAGTCAATGAAGAAATTCAATGTAGTATGGTGGGCTTATTCATACCCATTAACAGTTTTGGCATTAGCTTCAACAGAATATGCACAAGAGACTAAAAGTAGCATTGCTCATTTGCTTATGTTTCTTCTTTCTGCACTTTCGGTCATGGTTTCGGTTGTTCTTATGGTCTATACCGCACTCAATACAAACACCCTCTTGCCTCTAGATGATGCTTGTGATCCGACTATTGTCACAATTGGTCCCGTTACAACGATTAGTGAGGTAAATTTGGTTGCGTCATCCGAAACAACTACAACAGAATCCAACTAGCTAGAGTGTTAGACGGATTATTAGTAGATTGGCCTAAGTCCAATTGTGGATCGGGTCCATTAGTGTTTATCTAGGTTTAGGGACTATGTACTCTATAAATACCTTTTTGTGATAATATAATCATGGGGGGTTTACAATATTTAACATGGTATCAGAAGGATATGATCCTGGTTAAACCCTAAAAGTATCGTAACTATCCACCTCTTCTCTAACACCATCCTCTCCATCGTATTCTTTTTCTTTCTAACATTCGATTCATACCATTTGTTTTTGTAAATACAACAAATTCACAAGCTGAATAGCCGTGTTTAATTTATATACACCTATCAAATCCTTTGTTTTCTTCACAACATCAAATACACCACGTAGCACTCTAGCATGCTTCTATTCTTTTGTTTTCAGCCACGTTGCACTTTGTAAGTGTTGAAGTTCAATAACCACTTGCCTCTCTAGTTCTAATCTCATCTTTTTATTTTTCATTTGTGCCTGTTTTATGTTCGTTCAATAAAAAAAATGATCAACAAAACATCAAGTGTTAGATCAAAAGTTTCACAGCAGGCGATCTTTTTGAAGAAACCTAAAAAAAAACAGCCACCTCTTCCTATGTTTCTGTAACATCCCAACCCGTTAACCAACCAAAAACGCGGAATAAAAAAATTTTACACTGGACAAAAGGGTGCGCGGCGCGCACCACTGCCTGTGCGCAGCGCGCACAAGGCCTGTGACAGTTCTGATCAAAATGTCCATTTTTCGCGAAAAGATCTTCGACTTCCCGACACTTTTAGACCAAACGCTTTTCACAACAATTTATATTAGTTAAAACTAACACGTTCCAATAATAAAATGAGTTTTACGAGACCGGGCCCACATCGACCGTTTTACGACTTTCGTACAAAATACAAGTTTCGACCACATGATTTTTAACACAAAATAAAGACCGAGCATGGCGATTGGGGATACGCTACCCAATCCTAATCAATCCAAAAGCAAGATCTTCTAAAGCAACTATGCGAGTCCACTAGTCCCCGTTTACCCGAGCCACCGCATCCATGCAATCTATAAAAATGTCAACAACGAGAGGGTAAGCTAATGCTTAGTGAATGATAATATACTACATACATATATATGCATAAAATGGACACGCCACGAAATAACAAATACCGCATACCGAAGCATCCATATATAAGGCACTACATTTAGCATACCGTACGATCTCTAAGCAACGAGCTAAAGATACAACAACAATTATAAGTTCACCAACGACGATGTGAACAGCGCCAAGAAGCTACACCCGGAGGGTTAGCTACACTACAACTGTAACATCCCGTGTTTTTCCGTTAAATTTATTTTTAACACTATCTTTTTTTTTAATAATACCTTTCGTGATTTAAATTCGTGGTTTCCATTGACTAACGTTCATAATATTCCCGTTATTTAATTATAACATCACTCGTTTACTCGAGCGTTTTTAAAATATTCGTTTGGTTAATTCCCGCACCCGCTTTGAAACTTGAGGGACCGAGGTTGCCAAGTGGGCAAACTAGTTGACTAGGTCAACTAGTCAACCCACCTCATCTACCCATTCACTTCCACTCATCTCCTTCTCTCCTTTCTCATCTTCCATTTTTGAACTTAAACATCCAACTCACAAATTCATCATCTAAATCCGATTGGAGAAGCAAACATCAAAACAAATTACATTTTCGTGATCCTCTCTTCATCCTCTTCGATTTGGTACCAATTTCATAGCTTGGGGTAAAGTTTCTAAAAACTCTAGATTTCTCTAAATTCATTTTATATACTTGAAATGGTGTTAGTTAGTGTCTATGGCTCGTGTCTAGCATGAATACATGTTTTGTTTGCTCGATTTGTTGTTTTGAGTAACTAGTTTGAACATTTGAAATGGGTGTGCTTAATCTTGAGTTTTGGGTGATTAAATGTTGTTAAATTGTTAAAGTTCATGTTTTAATTGTGTTACTAGTATCACTAGTGTGACGATCGCTCCAAATCCATATGGACAATACGTCATTCATTGATTTCATTGCGAGGTATTTGACCTCTATATGATTCGTTTTGTAAACATTGCATTCTTTTGAAAAGGCACACCATAAATGAATATTTAAATCAAAGGTTTTCAACATCTGATGATTTCTACATATAGACAATCACTGTAAATAATAGTTTACAATAGTACTTCCGTTGACAGTACAGTCAAAATAAGATACATGGTGATGATTTGGTGAATGCAACGTTTCCTTGAAAAATATGCCATGTATGACTCCATGCACATAGCTTGTCTAACATATAAGCAAACAGCGGAAGACTTCTAGGAAACCTGAGAATAAACATGCTTCAAGTGTCAACACAAAGGTTGGTGAGTTCATAGTTTTAATATTACACATAATCCGTATATCAATGTGGATTACAAAAGTTCAGTTGTTTTATTCAAAACGTTTATCAATAGGTTTTACATAAAAGGGGGATCACAAGATTTCAGTTGTTTCATCCGAAACGTTTATCAATCGGTTCTACAAAGTTGAGCACCCTGGTAACTAAACTTTAACGTATATATAATTTGTACCCTTTGTATAATCATCTTAATAATACACGCAAACCAACGTGTACGCTTATCAAATAGCATACGTCCGTTAAAAGGCTAGCGCTCTAGCTCGGACGGGGATGTCAAGCCCTATGGATCCATATATTACTACTCGCGCCCACCAGTTCTTATAACTGGCAGTTACTAGTTACCAAAGCTAAGGGATTTTCGGTTCAAACTCAGTATAGAATTTAGTATGTACTTGTATCCATTGCGTTTAAAATAAAGTGCATGTATTCTCAGCCCAAAAATATTGATTGCAAAAGCAATTGAAAATGGAGCAAATGAAACTCACTCAAATCAGTTTTAGTTTTTGTATTCATTTTATAAAACAGCGCATGTATTCTCAGTCCCAAAAATATATATAAAAAGGGAGTAATGAAACTCACTCAAATCAGTTTTAGTTTTTGTATTCATTTTATAAAACAGCGCATGTATTCTCAGTCCCAAAAATATATATAAAAAGGGAGTAATGAAACTCACGCATATAAATATTGTATATCGGTTAATAAAGCATTTGCATGTATTCTCAGCCCAAAAATGTAGAGAGTAAAAGGGATCATATGAAACTCACACATATATTGATATACAATATTGCAGGAAAGCACGTAGACGCATTGGAGATAATAAGCACGAGGTTTGATTCACAAAAATACCCCCGAATATTACCCATAACCTCCTTGGCAATAACCCATATTTTCCTTAGCTCTAGCTTTCTCGGAAACTCGTTTTGAAAAATTACTTGGACAGCACTCCGTCGTAATATTTTATGTACATTATTATTTTTGTATCGCAAAAATAATAACACTAATAATAAAAATAATAAGATTAATAATAATCTTATTAATAATAATAATAATAATAATAATAATAATAATAATAATAATAATAATAATAATAAAATAAATAAATACGGAGTAAAAATAATATATATGTGTGTGTGATTTATCTGGCCAAAACTCGAGAATTTATAGCACTTGGCCTGAAATTTTGCCTCATGCGATCGCATGGATTTTAGGCATGATGGCCATGCGATCGCATGGCCTCAATTTCCAGCTCAGAATCATTTGTCCATTTGTTTGTCGACATGATAAAATATTAATATAATATATATAATTTACATAATTAATTATATATTATATTAAATTCACGTGCATAGTTGACTTGTAATTTTTGTTCCGATAAGTCGTACGTCATCACTCGACTTATGTCCCGGTTCCAGTTTTTCGAATGTCCTTTCGTACCTTTAGAAAACTTGCATTTTACGTTTCGTGTCACGTACCTTTGTCAAAATATAGTCTTCAATTATCCATAAACTATACCACTCATAGTATATCTTAAACTTTCAAATGTTTTGGTCATTTACTTCTATAAATCATCGTCTCGCTATTTGTTAATATATATATAATATATACATTTTCATTTTGAAATAGTGTTACTGTAGCAAAGTTACTGTAGCAAAGTCAATTTCACTGTAGCAAATAGTAATTTTTGAAAACACTATAGCATTTTGGGTACTGTAGCAATTTGAAAATACTGTAGCAAATTAGTATTTTACTTGTTCATCTTAAACGTTTTAGTTAACTTATCTAAATATCAATCGAATCAATAATCGAATGTTACTATCGTTTACTAAATAACTTGAAATCATATATATTCAAATAGATATATAAACCAATAAGTTTAATGTACGGTATCATGCAATTAAAACTTTGTTACGTTTTCAAATTATGGTATATATATGTATCTGTTTACATATAATGGTTCGCGAATCGTTGAGAACAACCGAAGGGTAATTGAATAGTTCAAAATTTTGAGATTCAACTTCATAGGCTTTGCTTATCGTGTCGAAGTCATTAATCATTTAAGATTAAGTTTAAATTTAGTCGAAATTTCCGGGTCATCACAACTAGCTTCAATTTGATGTGTAGGTTGCTTGAGAAAACTCCATAAACTCGATTATTGGTTTTGGTGGATTTGGGTTAGGGTTTGATGAACTTGAAATGGAATTTTGATGCTTTGAATGCCATGAAATGTTATTAGTTAGTGATTAGTTGTATTGTATGTTTCATTACCTTCAAAACGGCATATCATATGTGTGAATTACATTCCCGAATCTTAAAATGCGTTTTGTAAACTTGAAACGATGGTTTTGAACATTTAATGACCACTTGACGAGATTTCGGCTATTGTAAATGATGTTTTGCTTGATGAAAAGTGGTTAGTGGTATTCTTTGTCAAAATACCTTTCCAACGATATAAGATATTTGTTTTGGATGTTTACGGTTTAGGATTTATGGGTATTTGAAGTTGGATTCGTGCTTGAGTGTGAAAACTGCCAGAATTCTCTGCACAGGTAATGGCGCGGCGCGCCATATACCCGCGCGGCGCGCCAAATTGGTCTGTCCAACTTTGTCGATTTTTGAATAATGTTTGCTATGCTACGCACCTCCGATTCACATGTAACTTGTTCTAACATGCTCATATATGATTAAAAACCTCAGAAAAATAGTTCGGGACCCGACCCGAACGTGTTGACTTTTCGTTGACTTTGACCGGCCGAAGTTCGACTTTTTGTCAAACTTAACCAAATGATTGTGCAATCTTCCTAACTTGTTTCTATACTCGTATCTTGCATGAAACTTGACAAATTGATTCACATGCTATTTATTCGAGTCGTAACGAGCCATAGGACTAATTGAACGCATTTCACCCGACCTTGTGTCGCAACCGGTTAATTAATACAACGTACTTGTTTAGGTCAAGGCTAAGCAACTATCATGCACACGTTTACTTTGTGAAGTACTTTTATACTCGTGTACTCGAGGTGAGATCATAGTCCCACCTTTTCAACAACTTTGTATACTTTTAAATTGTGGGCTGAGAAACATATACTTTGTTACATTTTGTACTACTTACTTTTATACTTTGAACACAAGTACAAGGAAAACAAACATTCCACAGCGAGTTAGAACAAAAATCCTCAATTCGATTATCATTAGTTACACTTGCAGGGTGTAAGCGAGAACTTATATTGTGTGGCCATACGGGTTTGACAAACCCTCATTACGGACGGTTCGCTACCGTCTACGGATGAAATATATTTTCGAGAAACAGTGTATGTTCTAACACTATTGTGATGGGGTTCTATGGAAGGAAACGTTAAGTCTTGATAATTGGGTGCTCGCGAACAATACTTTTGGAATGCAAACGATTTTGATAATCAACTATGGGAATACTAAATCTTGTGGTTCAAAAACAACGTTTACAAATACACCTATGATTTCACCAACGTTTTTCGTTGACAGTTTCCTATATGTTTCTCAGGTTCATACTCGGCTACTTGATACATGCTTCCGCACACTTTGATTACTTGATTGGAGTCAACCATGCATGCATACGCTAGGGATAGCACTTTTGGATTCAAACTTTTGTTTACATACTTACGCTATTTATAGCAACTGTGTTTTTAAACTAATGATGTCGCAAGTTATTTCATTTATACTTTATGACTTTTGTAAACTTAGACTTGTTGTCGAACGGTTTTGTAAACTAAACTTGCAAGTCTTGTACCTTTCAAATGAATGCGACATAATTTTGGTCAAACGAGTCTCATATAGGGACTACGACCACGCAACGGGACCTAAGTTAACGGCGCCGTCAATAACGGTTTTGGTCGGGTCGTTACAAGTGGTATCAGAGCGTTGGTTGTAGGGAACTAGGACGTGCATTAGTGTGTCTAACAGAGTCGTTAGGACGCATTAGTGAGTCTAGACTACAACCGGATAGTTAGCATTTGCATTCTGACATACATTTGCTATAGATAGCACTTACTTGACTACTTGTGCATTATACTTGAATCATTCTTAGGAAAACTTTTTAATGGTACCCAACCTTCATCATACGAACTCGTATCCCGCCACTTTTTGGTAACACACGTAAATTCATGATTCATACACGTATGGATGATGACGAATTCATTAGTCACACTTGTTCGGGAACTCTGTCTCCCGGATTGTTATTTGCCACCGTTTCAACTTACTATCGGTTTCCCACTGGTGTTTCTTACTATCTACTTTTTGGTGTTACTACCATCACTACTCTAGGTGAGTATCGTCATCAACATTTATCACTACGGTTGCGTGCTACTCGTTATCATGACTCGTTACTCTTTTCATACCTGAATACCTTATTGTCTGACTCGAATCGCATTGACGTGAACAATCACTTATACACTTCCCTCGGGGAACGCTTCCTTAGAGTTGCAGAAATTCTTTCGATTTAATACGAGTCACGTTTGAGACGTCGTTACATTTTGTTCATTTTAGGTCTTCACGATGACACGAACTTGAATCTATGGAGTGATGTGGGAATGGAGGTATGAGTTAGCGTAATATAACGACACTCGATCAACGTGGTTATATTACGGTAAGACATACCAAAGTTCTAGTGACACGTGATGGTGGTTAGACTCGATCAACCTAAACACCACCATGAGCCATGTACATGACTTCATCTATTCATGTTTGGACATCTGAAAACTCCGAAAGTACTGACAACAACCATACCGGGGACACACCTTCGAATATTGTCGAACCATATTTATGCTTCCGAATGAATGACGAATTCTTTCAACTTCAAACATACGTTATACATGAATACTATCTCGTCCTCGCACAGTCTTATTGATTAACTACAATTTACTCGTTATGCTTACATCGGGGCAGAAACTTCTCTTGCATCACCCTCATAATTCCGGTTCAGGAAATCTTTTATTCTAAACTCTCGATGGAGAGAGAGACTCTCCACGTTATACTAGTATTCGCCTCGAGGGTGAATAGTCCCGACGAACATTTTTGGAAAACGATAAATCTTCCGCGGCGCAAATTTCTTGAGAAACTTGTTCTATCTAACGTTTTCAAGTCCTAACAAACTTTTTCAAACATACCTTACAGAAATGTACCTCATTTCAGATCGAGATTCTTGTTTCACTTCTAGATTTCGGAGTGCCTTACAAAAAGTCTCGGGACCACGCTTAAACATGAGTACAACACATCAACCACAACCCGACGGACCGAGCAAACATATGATTCAAACTTTGGAAACCATAACACGAGTTCGTGTTATCGACTTCAAATTTACTTGAGAAAAGTACTTAGTCAAATTCTCTTACTACAATAAAATTTCATTCGAGTATTAACGTCACACTTTTCGAGGACTCGGATAGCCGTGAATGTCATTTTCTTAAATTGTTGAACCGAAGTAGTTGACATGCAAACCACCGGACCCGGACTCATTCATGAGATGACCGTTATGATCGTTTAAATCCAAGAAAGGCTCAAGGCGGACCGTAGTCGCCAAAAGAGCTATGCCGATGTTAGACGTGGACCTCTCGAATTCCAAGTGGTTAAAAGCGTAACGTTAAAAGTCGCACCTTAGGAAGGTGCAATCCGTTTCGGGAAACGTAGGAAGCTAAATCCGCGATACACAAAACCTTTTAAAATTCTGGGGGCGTTTCGGACCCGTTACTAGCCGTTTAGATTTTTCAACTCATTCGAGTCTCCGTACATCCCACATTCTACGTATCAAACTTAAAGACGTGCCTTGCGAAACCAGGACTTGTTACCCTCTTTGACGAACCTACTATCGATGACAAACTTTCCTTCCTAGGAGAACCGGTTGAAATTTTGAATCATGAAACCAAACTTTGAACCAACGTAAAATCGCGACTGTCGAAGTTCGTTGAAATACCCGAGGGAGTACCTTCACTTATTCGTAGAACCGACAACGCAAGATCTCGAGGAAGAAACAACGACTACTACTTCCAACTAAATTTCGGGACGAAATTTCTTTTAAGGTGTAGGTAATGTAACATCCCGTGTTTTTCCGTTAAATTTATTTTTAACACTATCTTTTTTTTTTAATAATACCTTTCGTGATTTAAATTCGTGGTTTCCATTGACTAACGTTCATAATATTCCCGTTATTTAATTATAACATCACTCGTTTACTCGAGCGTTTTTAAAATATTCGTTTGGTTAATTCCCACACCCGCTTTGAAACTTGAGGGACCGAGGTTGCCAAGTGGGCAAACTAGTTGACTAGGTCAACTAGTCAACCCACCTCATCTACCCATTCACTTCCACTCATCTCCTTCTCTCCTTTCTCATCTTCCATTTTTGAACTTAAACACCCAACTCACAAATTCATCATCTAAATCCGATTGGAGAAGCAAACATCAAAACAAATTACATTTTCGTGATCCTTTCTTCATCCTCTTCGATTTGGTACCAATTTCATAGCTTGGGGTAAAGTTTCTAAAAACTCTAGATTTCTCTAAATTCATTTTATATACTTGAAATGGTGTTAGTTAGTGTCTATGGCTCGTGTCTAGCATGAATACATGTTTTGTTTGCTCGATTTGTTGTTTTGAGTAACTAGTTTGAACATTTGAAATGGGTGTGCTTAATCTTGAGTTTTGGGTGATTAAATGTTGTTAAATTGTTAAAGTTCATGTTTTAATTGTGTTACTAGTATCACTAGCTTCAATTTGATGTGTAGGTTGCTTGAGAAAACTCCATAAACTCGATTATTGGTTTTGGTGGATTTGGGTTAGGGTTTGATGAACTTGAAATGGAATTTTGATGCTTTGAATGCCATGAAATGTTATTAGTTAGTGATTAGTTGTATTGTATGTTTCATTACCTTCAAAACGGCATATCATATGTGTGAATTACATTCCCGAATCTTAAAATGCGTTTTGTAAACTTGAAACGATGGTTTTGAACATTTAATGACCACTTGACGAGATTTCGGCTATTGTAAATGATGTTTTGCTTGATGAAAAGTGGTTAGTGGTATTCTTTGTCAAAATACCTTTCCAACGATATAAGATATTTGTTTTGGATGTTTACGGTTTAGGATTTATGGGTATTTGAAGTTGGATTCGTGCTTGAGTGTGAAAACTGCCAGAATTCTCTGCACAGGTAATGGTGCGGCGCGCCATATACCCGCGCGGCGCGCCAAATTGGTCTGTCCAACTTTGTCGATTTTTGAATAATGTTTGCTATGCTACACACCTCCGATTCACATGTAACTTGTTCTAACATGCTCATATATGATTAAAAACCTCAGAAAAATAGTTCGGGACCCGACCCGAACGTGTTGACTTTTCGTTGACTTTGACCGACCGAAGTTCGACTTTTTGTCAAACTTAACCAAATGATTGTGCAATCTTCCTAACTTGTTTCTATACTCGTATCTTGCATGAAACTTGACAAATTGATTCACATGCTATTTATTCGAGTCGTAACGAGCCATAGGACTAATTGAACGCATTTCACCCGACCTTGTGTCGTAATCGGTTAATTAATACAACGTACTTGTTTAGGTCAAGGCTAAGCAACTATCATGCACACGTTTACTTTGTGAAGTACTTTTATACTCGTGCACTCGAGGTGAGATCATAGTCCCACCTTTTCAACAACTTTGTATACTTTTAAATTGTGGGCTGAGAAACATATACTTTGTTACATTTTGTACTACTTACTTTTATATTTTGAACACAAGTACAAGGAAAACAAACATTCCACAGCGAGTTAGAACAAAAATCCTCAATTCGATTATCATTAGTTACACTTGCAGGGTGTAAGCGAGAACTTATATTGTGTGGCCATACGGGTTTGACAAACCCTCATTACGGACGGTTCGCTACCGTCTACGGATGAAATATATTTTCGAGAAACAGTGTATGTTCTAACACTATTGTGATGGGGTTCTATGGAAGGAAACGTTAAGTCTTGATAATTGGGTGCTCGCGAACAATACTTTTGGAATGCAAACGATTTTGATAATCAACTATGGGAATACTAAATCTTGTGGTTCAAAAACAACGTTTACAAATACACCTATGATTTCACCAACGTTTTTCGTTGACAGTTTCCTATATGTTTCTCAGGTTCATA